>NC_060279.1:38094275-38252432 GCF_021613505.1 Equus quagga | reverse complement strand
AAAAAAAAAAAAAAAAAAAAAAGAATGCTCTTGGGGCCGGTCCGGTGGCGCAGCGGTTAAGTGCCCACGTTCCACTTCTGTGGCCCGGGGTTTGCTGGTTCAGATCCTGGGTGCAGACATGGCACTGCGTGGCAAGCCATGCTGTGGCAGACGTCCCACATATAAAGCAGAGGAAGATGGGCACGGATGTTAGCTTAGGGCCAGTCTTCCTCAGCAAAAAGAGGAGGATAAGCAGGACCTGTTAGCTCAGGGCTAATCTTCCTCAAAAAAAAAAACAACAACAAAAAAAACCAGGAAAGCTCTTGATGAAGTAGCAAAAATTATATTAAATCTTGACCCACAAGTCAAAATTTTTAATATTCCGCATGACACAATGGAAGTACGCAGAAAGTACTTCTGCTGCGTACTGAGGTATGATGGTTGTCTCAAGGAATTGCACTTGTGCAAACATCTGAATAGTGAGTTGAACTAGTTGCTTTTTTCACAGAACACTATTTTTACTGGAAAGAACTGACAAACAACGATTATTTCAACTTAGGAACTGAAAATGAGTGAAGTGAAGAAACACAACTATGAAAATATGTTTGAGTTTAAAGCAACCATTGGAATTTTGGAAAACTTGTGTCCACTACCAAGAGATTCTCAGTTTCCCAATACTTAACTTGTTCTTATGAAATAAGTGGCAATATTAACAAAAGTGAGCTGTTTTGGATCCATAGAGGGATTGAAAGAACAATATAATTTAGTGAATCAGGATTTTTCAATGACCAATGCATGAAGGGATAAAATCACACATGAATAAAAAATGCATTTAAATTGCAAGAGAGACCAATGGATTTTAATGTAACAGAATACAAAAAGTTCATTGATTTCATACTGCACATTGCAATGCACCTTTAAGGAACTATTACATTTATGTTTTTGCTACAACACCAAAGAAGAATATCTACAATATATGAAATTATTAAAATATTCCTCTCTTTTACAACTTTTATCTGTGTGATGTCAGATTTCTTCATGTACTTAAACAAAGTAACACCTTAACAAAATAACACCACAACAAAATAACACCACAACAGATCGAATGCAAAAACAGATTAGAAAATCCAGCTGTCTTATATTAAGCCAGATATTAAAGAGATTTGGAAAAATGTAAACTAAAGTCACTTTTCTCATGAAAATTTTTTGGGGAAAGCTATTTTTCATTAAAAAAAATGCTATTAATGTTAACACGTAATGTGTAATGAATTTATTCATTTGACAAATATGATGATACAGCAGCATGGATTACAAGTACATCTACAGAGAAATAACGTATGGAGCTAAAGTAAAATAACAAGATTCTGGAGTACAGCTAATAGAAGACTAGAGGCCACTTGAGAGGGAATGAAAGGGAATCAAAGATAAATGTATAACTACAAAGTCTATAATGAAAATGTGGAAACAACTTAAAGCTTTAACCAATGAGGAAGTAAAGCTTTGGTACATTTAAATGATGAGATATGCAACTGTTAAAACAAAATGAGGCATACGTTTACTTATATGGAAGCATATTTTCCAAGTTTACAGAATAATATTAAACTATGGGCTCACTTTTTAAACACTTAAAAAAATTAAATAGCTATATGGGGCTGGTCCCGTGGCGGAGTGGTTAAGTTCGCACGCTCCGCCGCAGGCGGCCCAGTGTTTCGTTGGTTTGAATCCTGGGCGTGGGCAGGGCACTGCTCATCAAGCCACGCTGGGGCAGCGTCCCACATGCTACAACTAGAAGGACCCACAACGAAGAATATACAACTATGTACTGGGGGGCTTTGTGGAGAAAAAGGGAAAAAAAAAATCTAAAAAAAAAGAAGAAAAAAATTAAATAGCTATATATGGTGGGGTCTGACTGGGAAAGGGCATGAGGGAACTTTCTGGGATGATGATAATGTTCTTGAGAAGAGTTTGGGTTACACAAGTTGTATGAAAATTTTGAAAAACTCAGCAAATGTACATTTAAGATTTGTGCATTTTATTGATCGTAAATTCACCTCAAAAGAAAAACCTATAGGGCTGGCCTGGTGGCACAGCAGTTAAGTGCACATGTTCTGCTTTGGTGGTCTGGCCCAGCAGATGTTAGCTCAGGGCTAATCTTCCTCAAAAACAGAATATTGAGGTTTTGCTTCTGATATGTATGCTGAAATGTTCAGGGGAAAGTATATCAATGACTGCAATTTACTTTGGAGTGCATCCAAAAATAAGATGGATTAACAGATGGATAGATATATGATAAACACATAAATCAAATAAAGTCAAATGTTATGACAACATGTAGGTGATGTGATATTGTGTGTTCACTGTAAAGTTTTTCCAACATTCTGTATGCTAAAAAATTTCATAATAAAATATTGGGAAAAAACAGCTATCCATAGAGGAAAAAGTTTGAAAGGGTATATGCTAAACTATCATATCTCTGGGAAGGAACACTTTCTTTTTTTTTTTGAAGATTAGCCCTGAGCTAACTGCAGCCAATCCTCCTCTTCTTGCTGAGGAAGACTGGCCCTGAGCTAACATCCGTGCCCATCTTCCTCTACTTTATATGTGGGACGCCTACCACAGCATAGTGTACCAAGCGGTGCCATGTCCACACCCAGGATCCGAACCGGTGAACCGCAGGCTGCCAAAGTGGAACGTGCGCACTTAACTGCTGCGCCACCTGGCCGGCCCCTTTGTCATTCACTTTTGCCAGTTTCACTACTATATGCCTCGCAGTAGGTCCTTTTACATTGACATATTTAGGAGATCTGGTAGCCTCTCAACATAGATTTCCATCTCCTTCCCTAGGTTTGGGAAGTTCTCTGCTATTGTTTCTTTGAACAAGCTCTCAGCTCCATTCGCCTTTCTCTTCTCCTTCTTGAATACCTATAATTCTTATGTTGCATTTCCTAATTGAGCTGGATATTTCTCAGAGACTTTCTTCATTTCTTTTTAGTCTTAGTTCTCTCTCCCCCTCTATCTGGAGCACTTCAACATGTCTATCCTCAAGTATCCCAATTCACTCTTCTATGATGTCCGCTCCAGCATTCAGGGAATTGATATCTTGTTTTATTTCTTCCATTGTGCTTTTCACCTCTAATATTTCTGATTGCTTCTTCTGTATAATTTCAATCTCTTTTGTGAAGTAGCTCCTGAACTCGTTGAATTGTTTCTCTACATTCTTTTAACTTGAGTTCTTTTTGATGATAGCTATTTTGATTCTTTATCATTTAGATTACATATTTCTGTGTCTTCAGGACTGATATATGGGTACTTGTCATTTTCTCTCTGTTCTGGAGATCTAATATAATGTTTGATATTGCTAGTGGGAGTGGCTCTGTTTTTTCACATCCTGGTGTTATCTGGTTGCAGTTAACTCCTACCGCCACTGGGTGGGGGTCAAGAGCCATGTATTCTGAGCCCTCTGCCTTCAGCCCACATCCCAGGTGTGGGAGCTGGTGTTGGGTGGGCGGGGGGAGGGGTGCTTCTCCTGTGTAGTCCCAGGGTTTTCTCCCACTGCTCTTGCTATCTGCTCTCCTGGGGTGTTACCTTGATCAGGTCAGCCCCAATGAGAGCTGCTGCCCTGGTAGAGGGCTTCCCTCTAGGCTGCCAGGGCCATTGGGGATCCTTGATGTTCCCGCAAACGAATGTCCGTCTCAATTCCTTCCCTCTTGGAGGCCACCCACAGCCCCTGGATCACAAAGTTTTCTCTTACCCTGTTCCACCTCCTCTGAGGGGGGCTCCAGCCTCTCTGCCCTCTGTTGTATGGCTGCATGTGTCTCTCCAATGTTTTTTTTTCCCTAAAGATTGGCACCTGAGCTAAAAACTGTTGCCAACCTTTTTTTTTCCTGCTTTTTCTCCCCAAATGCCCTCAGTACATAGCTGTATATTTTAGTTGTGGGTCCTTCTAGTTGTGGCATGTGGGATGCCACCTCAGCATGGCCTGACAAGTGGTGCCATGTCTGCGTCCTGGATCTGAACTGGTGAAACCCTGGGCCACCAAAGCAGAGCACGTGAACTTAACCACTCGGCCACGGGGCTGGCCCCTCTCCAACGTTTTTTGTGTTGTGGTTGGATGCCCTCTGTTGGGGTATGAATGTCCTTTTCATTGTATGTTGGAGGGGAGAGATTACTGGGAAAACTGACGTCACTCCTACTTTTTAAACTCTTTTGTTAAAAATTAAGACACAGACACACACATTAGCCTAGGCCTACATAGGGTGAGGACCATCAATATCACTGTCTTCCATCTCCACATCTTGTCCCACTGGAAGGTCTTCAAGGGCAATAACACACATGAAGCTGTCATCTCCTGTGATAACAATGCCTTGTTCTGGAATACCTCCTGAAGGACATGCCTGAGACTCTTCCTAAGGTTGTGTCCATTCTTTTCAGAAATATGTCTATGGTGATTTGCTTAGCTTCTTTTTTTTTTCTCATAGACTTGCTTGTAAGCAGATAATACACCGTGAACATTCTGTTCTATTGATGAAAACCTCTTGGTATTGGGGTCTGTGTTTTCAAATTTTTTAAAGAGCTTGTTGAAGTCTGCAAAAGCTTCTGCCAAACCCTTTACTCTGAATTTTCTTGGGGATTTTTCTTCTTCCACAGTTTCCTTTTCTCTTGCCTCTTCTTCAGCCTTGTGTTCCTCTTCCAGCAAGAACTCCTCATTAATCAATACCTCAAGAACCACCTCTAGGAGCTCCTCAATGTCATCATCATCCACATCCAGGTTAAAGTTGTCTGCCATCTCAACCACAGCCTTGTTGATTTTTGCAATCTCCTCATCCTTGGTAAATCCTTTGAAGTTATGGATGGACCTCTTGAGTGTCTTCTTCCAGATGCCATTCATGCACTCCTTGGTGACATCACCCCAAGCCCAAGCAAGGTTTTTGATATACTCATAGATGTTGTAATCCCAGAAGTGCACTGGTGTCTTCCCAGTTTCTTCCTCAGTTGGAGCAACAGCCTGGGCAAAAGTCCTACTCAAGTAGCAGGCCTTAAAAGCTGCTATAATTCCTTGATCCACTAGTTGGTGTTTGGAAGGAGAAACACCACTTTAACATTGGGATGAAGATCACCAATAAAACAAGGATGTCTGGGAGCATTATCAACAATACGCAAAATCTTGAAAGGTATGTTATTCTCCCAACAGTAAGTCTTCATTTCGCTGGCAAAGCAACTCAGGAGGCATCTTGGAAAAGGAGCAATGACTTATTATTGCTCTTGTAGTACACTGGCAATGCTTGAAGGCCCTAGGGTTCTCACTATGCTAGATCACAAAGGTTTCAATGCAACACTGCCCCCAAATAAGACTGTTATCCTGTTGTTAAAAGCCTTGAAATCTGGCATTGACTTGGCCTTCTTATGGCTGAAACTCTTTTCAGGCATCTATTTCCAGAATAGGGGGTTTTCATCCATATTGAATATTTGCTTTGGCAAGTAATTTTCCTCCACGATCAGCTTATCTAAGAGTTTCCAAAAATTCTTCAGCTGTCTTCACATCAACATTCACAGACTCACCACTTGCTTTCACATTATGTAATTAATAATTTTTGAATTGTTTAAACCACCTATAGCTAGCAGTAAATTCAATATTGTGGTCAGGGGCCAGACCCGTGGCCAAGTGGTTAAGTTTGCGCACTCTGCTTCAGTGGCCCAGGGTTTCGCTGGTTCGAATCCTGGACATGGACATGGCACCACTCATCAAGCCATACTGAGGCGGGGTCCCACATACCACAAGTAGAAGGACCCAAAACTAAACATATACAACTATGTATCAGGGGGCTTTGGAGAGAAAAAGGAAAAATAGAATCTTTAAAACAACAACAACAACAAAAAACCCCATTCTGGTCAGGTCAGTCATTTTTTTCAACATTGCAAACAAATTTTCACTTTGGCCATGATAGTCATAGTGCTGAGAGGAATACGCTTCTGTGTCTGGTCTTCAATCCAGGTCATTAGAAGTTTCTCATGTCTGATATAGGCTCTTCTCAAATTTTTGTTGGTCTCGTTGCCTTCAATGAAGCAGATGCTTTAACAGCTTCCATCACTTTGTTCTTGGTCTTCAAAATCACAGCTATGGTGAAATGAGACATGCCTGACTGGCAAGCAATAACCATCATTGGTTTTCCACCTTCATAGTTCTTAATCACTTTTAATTGAGTTTCCAGGTCAATAACTTGACATGGCCTGTTACTGGCAACATTAGCAGTGGATTTTGAATGCTTAGGGGCCATGATGAACAAAACAACACAAGATTAAATCAAGCACAAGAGAAAATGATGAAATCAAGAGGAGCAGTAACACGAGATGTATAAGGCTGCTACACATCTTCTGCTATCCATGCCATACCATTTCACAGCAACCTTTTTTTTATAAGTAGAAAGAGTACACTCTAAAACAACAATAGAAAGTATAGTATGGTAAATATATTAACTAGTAACATAGCCGTTCATTATCATTATCAAGCATTACACACTTACATAATTGTATGTGCTATACTTTTATTTTTTTGTGTGTATATTTTTGTGACAAGGAAGATTTGCCCTGTGCTAACATCTGTCACCAATCTACCCCCCTTCTTTTTTTTTCAGTTGAGGAAGATTAGCCGTGAGCTAACATCTGTGCCAATCTTCCTTTATTTTGTATGTGGGATGCTGCTGCAGCATGGCTGACAAGTGGTATAGGTCCACACCTGGGATCCAAACACATGAACTCGGACCGCTGAGGTGGAGCACGCTTTACTTTAACCACAATGCCACGGGGCCAGCCCTGTGCTATACTTTCATATGACCAGCAGGGCAGCAGGTTTGTTTATACCAGCATCACCACAAACATGTGAGTCATATATTGCACTATGATGTTACGACAGCTACAATGTCATTACACGATAGGAATTTTTCAGCTCCATTATAATCTTATGGGACCACTGTTGTATACGTGGTTCGTCGTTGACTGAAATGTTCCATTATGTGGCCCAGGACTATACTTCATTTCTAAGAAGTGAGACTCACCTAAAGTGATTTCCTTGATCAAATTCTGGCGGAGATGATACCTCAAGGGAACCTATTCAGGAGTTCCTCATTTGGAAAAAATTATTCTTTAGCTAATCCTCATTTAAGAAATGGGATAAAAATCACTTTCTATCCATCTGAAAATCAGATGAAACCATATCTTCTGCAGATTTTTCTTATTGTGTGCTAGAAGCTTGAGATCTCAAGGCCTGCCACTTATCACTAGGGAAGGAATAAAGAAATACTTTAATTTTCTCTTTGAAATAAAATTGAGGGGCCAGCTCAGTGGTATAGTGGTTAAGTTTGTGCCTTCCACTTTGGTGGCCTGGGGTTCAGAGGTTCGGATTCTGGGTGCAGACCTAGTACTGCTCATCAAGCCATGTTGTGGTGGCACCCCACAGAAAACGGAAGAAGACTGACACAGATGTTAGCTCAGCGACAATCTTCCTCAAGCAAAAGAGGAAGATTGGCAACAAATGTTAGCTCAGGGCCAATCTTCTTCACTCCCTCCAAAACAAAAGAAAAAGAAAAAAGAATTTATGGGCAACAAAGGCATTTTAAGGAAGAGACTACAGAAGTTCTAAGCTTATGTTGACCTTGAAAGTTAAAAGGAGAAAGTCCATGGCAATCTTCTTTCACAAAAAATCAATCCTAGAGGGCAGCCTGGTGGCGCAGCGGTTAAGTGCGCACGTTCTACTTTGGCGGCCTGGGGTTCACCAGTTCGGATCTCAGGTGTGGACATGGCACAGCTTGACAAACCTGGCTGTGGTAGGCATCCCACATATAAAGTAGAGGAAGAAGGGCACGGATGTTAGTTCAGGGCTAATCTTCCTCAAAAAAAAAAAAAAAAAATCCTAATATGCAGGGGAAACGAACAACAGGACTTGGAAGTGGAACATCTCTACAAAAACACTCTACAGTTAAACAGAGGCTAGGCAAATGAGGAAAACAAAGGAGAGGGAGGTACTCAACAAAAAGAAGAAATATAGCAATGGCTTTGTCTCTTTCCTTTTCAAGAAGATATATTAAAATCTGCCAAAAATTTTCCTTTTTTAAAAAGTAAGAGTAAGGTGACTGGCAATAAAAAGCTCAACTTGTTTATATATAATCTGAGTACTGCATTATAATATCACTCTACAAATAGACAGGAATTATTAATTTTCTCTTTGTTATTCTATGTAAATGCTGCCAATATGCCCCAAAGAAAAGCTGTAGTGGTAGTTCTTTGAGAGAAACTGGTAATGGTTGAATGAAATGCACGCCACCAAGGGAGTTATAATGATCAAAGACACTAAAATGAAACTGTTTAAATTTCAGTAAACAAAACACCAGTAGAATTCAGGTTTTTGGTTTTGTCAGCCTCAGGAAAAACAAGAGACCCCAAAAGAAAGGTACATTGTGATTTTTTCTGCCAGTGGAAGAATATCAGCTCCACAGAGGCAAGGATGTTCACCTATTTTGTTTATTGATGCATCCTGTATTCCAAGCATCTAGAAAACTGCCTGATCAAAGAGTGCGTATTGAATAAATATTTTCTGAATGAGTAAGTGGACGAAATATGTATTCCACGGGATAAGCTTTGAGGTACTCCACTTATTATTCTCTTTTAACCCTATTAAGCAATATCATCACCTTTTCTCACTATGTCTTTAATTCTACTCTTCCTAAGCACAATTTCTGGGTTTTTTTTTTTGCTTGGTTTACTAGTTTATTTTCCCCTCAGTGTTACTGAGAAATAATTGACATACACCATTGTATAAGTTGAAAGTGTACAGCATAATGGTTTGACTTACATATATTGTGAAATGATTACTGCTGTAAGTTTAGTTAGCATCCATCATCTCTTATAGATACAATAAAAAGATAAAGCCAAAAAAGAATGTTTTTTCCCTTGTAATGAAAACTCAGGATTTTTACTCTCAACAATTTTCACACGTCATACAGCAATGTTATCTATAGTCATCACGCTATAGATTACATTCCTAGTACTTATCTTGTAACTGGAAGTTTGCACATTTGACCACCTTTCTCCTACTCCCCCTTCCCCTCACCTCTGGTAATCACAGATGTGACCCCTTTTGCCATGAGTTTTTTTTTTTTTTAAGATTCCACATAGAGGTGAAATCACATAGTAGTTGTCTTTCTCTGTCTAACTTATTTCACTTAGCATAATGCCCTCAAGGTCCATTCGAATGGCAGGATTTCCTCATTTTTTAATGGTTGAATAATATTCCATTTTATATCTACCACAACTTCTTTCTCCATTCATCCCTCGATGGAGACTTGGGTTGTTTCCATGTCTTGGCTATTATAAATAATGCTGCTATGAACATGGGGGTGCAGATATTTTTTTGAGTTTGTGTTTTCATTTCTTGTGGATACATTCCCAGAAGCGGACTTGCTGGATCCTATGGTAGATTTATTTTTAATTTTTTGAGGATCTTCCATACTGTTACCTGTAACAGCTGTACCAGCACAGTTTGTAAACACAATCAGTTCCCTTCCATTTTTACATTCTCATGTGTCATTCTTCCCACCTAAAACTGAATCCTGTCCACCAAATTATGCCCTTTGATTCATTCTAAACCTTACTTAAAAATCTGTAATTTTATTGTAAACAACCACATTCAACCCTGATTACTAGAGCTGCTCTCTCCACTATGGTAGTTACTGTAATTAAATTTATCCACAGGATAAAGATATCCTCCTATTCACACACATGAGAAGGAATTAATATCCAGAATACATAAAGAACTGCTAAAGCTCAAGAACAAAAGATAAATGACTCAATTAAAAAATGGAGGGTCTGGCCTGCTGTTGTAGTGTTTAAATTTGAATGGTCTGCTTCAGTGGTCTGGGGTTTGTGGGTTTGGACCACAGGCGTGTACCTACACACTGCTCATCAAGCCATACTGTGGTTGCACTCCACATACAAAACAGAGGAAGACTGGCACAGATGTTAGCTCAGTGATGATCTTCCTCAAGCAAAAACAGGATGACTAGCAACAGATGTTAGCTCAGGGGCCAATCTTCCCCACCAAAAAAAAAAAAAAAAAAAAGAAAGAAAGAAAGAAAAAAGGACAAGGACTTGAATAGACATTTCACTAAAGAAGATATACAAATGGCCAACAAGCACACAAAGAGATGCTCGACACCACTTATCGCTAGGGAAAACCAAATTAAAACCACAATGTGACACTATTTCACACCTGTTAGGATGGCTATTAGGAAAAAAACAGAAAACAACAAGTGTTCTTGAGAATGTGGAGAAATTAAACCTTCAAGAATTGCTGGTGGGGATATAAAGTGGTGTAGCCACTGTGGAAAATAGTATAGCAGCTCCCCCAAAATTAAATATAGACTTATATGATGCGGCAATTCCACTTCTGGGTATAAACAAAGAATTGAAAGCAGGGCCCTCAACAGAAAATTGTAAACTAATGTTCATAGTAGCATCATTCACAATTAGAAAATGGTGGAAACAACAGAAATGTCCATCGATGGAAGAATGGATAAACAAAATGTGGAGCGTGTGCACGCGTGTGCCCGCGTGCACACACACACACAGGGGAATATTATTCAGCACTAAAAAGTAATGAAATTCTCATATATGCTACAACATGGAAGAACCCTAAAGATATTATGCTAAGTGAAATAAGGCAGACACAAAAGTGTAAATATTCTAAGATTCCACTACATGAGGCACCTCAAATAGTCAAATTCACCTAGATAGAAAGAAGAACAGTGGTTACCAGAGGCTGGTGGGAGGGATGAATGGGAAATTATTATTTAATGGGTACAGAGTTTCAAGTATGATGATGAAAAAGTTCTGGAGATGGACAGTGGTGACGGTTGCAAAACAATGTGAATGTACTTAAATGCCTTTATAACTTACACTTAAAAATGGTCAAAATGTAAATTTTAAGCTATGTATATTTTACCATGTTAAAAAAATTAATAATGTAATATACCAAAAACCCCTGTATGCTTTAAATGGGTGAACTGTAGAGTATGTGAATTATGCCTCATTAAGTTGTTAACAAAACAGCAGTGTTAACATTTTTTGCTACATCCATTAAAAAATTACGTAGAAGATTCAGAAGGGGAAGGAAAACCTATTGGATATGCCCATATTTTTGCTACTGTATTCTTTCTGCCTTCCTGATGTCCCAAGGTTCCTTCTCTTTCATTTCTTTTCTGATCAGAAAACTTCCTTTTCCTATAGGGTAGATCTGCTGACAACAAATTCTCTTAGTTATCTTTCATCTAAGAATGCTTTGATTCCCTCTTAATTCCTGAAGGATATTTTCACTGAGTATGGGACTCTGGTTTGACAGTTTTCATTTCAGCACTTAAAAAACGTTGTGCCATATAGAAGGAAAGTACCTCAACATAATAAAGGCCATACATGACAAACCCACAGCCAACATCATACTCAACGGACGAAAACTGAAAGCCATCCCTCTGAGAACAGGAACAAGACAAGGGTGCCCACTTTCACCTCTCCTATTCAACATAGTACTGGAGGTACTATGTATTATGAGATTCTGGATTTTATATAAATCTTCTATTTTGGCTGGCTTTTTCCAGAACTGTTTTAGCAGGAGAAGGGAGGAAGCTATCTTGTTATTGCCAGTTAGAATGTCCCACTCAGCCTCCAATGAAAGCTGAGTGTTGGTGGGTGGAGAGGGGCTCCTTCTTACTGCTAGGGGATGGTGGGAGTGGCCATGTTATTACTGGGTGATGGTAAAAGTCCTGACTCTCTACTAGACCTCCTCTAACACTACGCCAGTGGGTGGGGACGGGCGGACAACTTTTTACTGCTAGGTGGGATGGAAGTTGAAGCTCCCGACTTGGCATTTGCTGGTATGAGTGTGAGTAGGACAATCATTTTCTCTGTGACATTTGGCTAGAGTATGAAGGATACTGTCTAAAAGTTTTCTGTCTTGCTAAATTGCCCATTTCGTGGTCCTTTGGCTAGAAAAAGCAGGCTTTTCTTTGCTTGGTTTATGCCCAATGGCATTTCCACATTGCTAGCTGTTTTAGCTTCAAGTTTGGGATATGTGAGCCAAAAAGAAAATCCAGGGCACTCATCACCATGAAGTTCTTCAGTCCTGAGGTCCCTAGTTGGTTGGCTGCCTTCTCTCCGCCACTCAGTCTTACGTTTGTTAGGACATATAATATTTTAACACAACTTTCTGTTTTTACTCATACTTATCAGAACAGGGAAAAGTACTTCTACTTCATCTTCCCTGAAGCAGATGTATGTCAACTGTAAATATTGCTCCTTCTTACTGCTGGCTAATAGTCCGCTGTATGAATACACAACAGTTTGTTTACCATACATTCTTCTATTGGACACCTGGGCTATCTCTAGTTTACAGCTATTCTGAATGAAGCTTACAGACACATATACTAATTTCTCTTTTGTAGGTGTATGTTTAGTTTTACAAAAGCTGCCAGGGCTTTCAAAAAAGTTGTTAAACAATGTTACACTCCCAAAACTATTTATAAACATTCTGGTTGTGTCAACATTTGGTATTGTCTGTATTTTTAATTTTAGGCACTCTGTGGGTGTGTGGTATCTCATTGTAGTTTTAATTTGCATTTCCTTGATGAGTTATGATGCTGAGTTTTTTTTTCATGTGTTTACTAGCCATTTGTAGATTTTCTTTGGTGAAGTCTGTGTTCAAATCTTCATTTTAAAATTGGGTTGTCTTAAAAAAATTCATTTGTAGCCGTTCTTTATATATTCAGGATACATATAATTTGTGAATATTTTCTCCCAGTTTTTGCCCTATTTGTTTTTCTAACAGTGCCTTTTAATGAATACTTTCACATTTTGTCAAGGAATAATTTGTGAGTACTTTTTAAAATGGTTATTACTTTCTGTGTCCTATCTAAGAAACCTTTAATTACACACAGGTCTTGAAGATATTATCCTATGCTTTCTTTTAGAAGCTTTATAATTCTAGCATTTATGTTTAGATCTGTGACCCATGCCAAATCAAGTTTGTGTATGGTATGAGGTAGGTGTTAAAGTTTAGTTTCTTTTCATATGAACGTTTGACTGTTCAGCACCATTTGTTGAAAGGATGTTACTTTTCCCCATAGGCTGCTTTAGTGCCTGTGTCCAAATCAAATGACCACAAAAGTGTCGGTCTATTTCTGGGCTATCTATCCTGTTCCATAGGTCAAGACTAATGCCAAAACCATAGTTTTGATCAAACTGCTTTATAGTAACTCTTTAAGTTAGATAATGTAAGTCTTCCAATCTTTTTATTTAAAGATCACTTTGAGTATTCTGGGTCCTTTGCATTTCCCTAAAAATTACAGAATCAGCATATCAATTTTTACAGAAAAGCCTGTTGGCAATATAATTTAGATTGCACTGAATATAACAAGAGGTTTCCAATCTCTGAACGTGGCATTTTTCTCCATTTATTTAAGGTCATCTTTAACTTCTCTGATAAATGTTTTAATTTTCAGTATAAAGGTCTTGCCTATTTTTGGATAAATTAAATTCTAATTACTTTAGTTTTTAAAAAACTAGACTTTATTTTTTAGAGCAGTTCTAGGTTCAAAGCAGTACTGAATAGAAGGTATAGAGATTTCCCATATACCTCGTGCCCCTAAACATGCATAGCCTACCCCATTATCAACATTGCCCACCAAAGTGGTACATTTGTTAAAAAATGATGAACCTAAATTGACACATCATTATTATCCAAAGTCCATATTTTATATTAAGATTCACTCGGTGTTGTATGTTCTATGGCTTTGGACAAACGTAAAATGACATGTATCCACTATTACAGTATCATATAGAATAGTTAGTTTCATTGCCCTAAAAATCCTCCATACTCTGCTGATTCATCCTTCCCTCCTCCAACCCCTGGCAACCACTGGTCTTATTAATATCCCCATAGTTTTGACTTTTCCAGAATGTCATATAGTTGGAATCATACCATATACAGCCTTATCAGATTGGTTTCTTTCACTTAGTACTATGAAGCTAAAGTTCCTCAATATCTTTTCATTGCTTGATAGCTCTCTTTTTTTTAGTATTGAATAATATTCCATTGTTTGGATGTCCCACAGTTTATCCATTTACCTAGTGAAGGACATCCTGACTGCTTCCAAGTTTTGGCAGTTATGAACAAAGCTGCTATAAACATCTGCGTGCACATTATTGCATAGGCACAAGTTTTCAATTTCTTTGGGTAAATACCAACGAGTGAAATTGTTGGATTGTATGCTAAGAGTATGTTTAGTTTTGTAAGCAAACAATTGATTTTTATATACTGATTTTGTTTCCAGTAACCTTACTACTAGTTGTAGCAGCTTTTTTGTGCACCTCTTTGGATTTCCCACATACATGATCATGTCATATGCAAACAGAAACAGTTTTATTTCTTCCTTCCTGATCTTTATGACTTTTATTCATCTTCTCGACTTACTACAATGGCTAGAACATCCAGAATAATGCCGAACATAAGTAGTGAGAGTGGACATTTTTATCTTCTTTTCAATTTTAGGAGGAAGCATTCAATAGTTCACCATTAAGTATGATGTTAACTGTAGATGCCTTTTATAAGACTGAGGAAATTTCCTTCTAGTGCTAAGAGTTTTTTGCCTATATGTTTATAATCAACTTTGTTCTGTAGTGGTTTTTTGCCCCTAATGTCTTCGTCAGGTTTTGTATCAGGGTTATACTAGCTTCATAAAAAGTGTTGGGAAGTGTTTTGCCCCTATTTTCTGAAAGTGTTTGCATGTTATGTCTTTCTCAAATATATAGCAGAGTTCACATTTAGCTCTGGAATTTTTTATGTAAAGGACTTGGTAAGGAACTCAGTTTCTTTAAATGATATAGATTATTCAGATGTTCTTTTTCATCTTGGATTAGTTTAAGTTGCATTTTTTAAGGAATCTGTGCATTTCATATACACTGTTAAATGTACTGGCATAAAGTTATTCATAATGTTCCTGTATTAGCCTCTTAATGACTGTAGGACCTATAGTAAGGATACTGGTAATTTTTGTCATCTCTTATTTTTTCTTATCAGTGCAGCTAGATGTTATCAATTTTATTGCTCTTTTCAAACCTTTCTTTCCTTATTGTCTAACACTTTATTTTTATTTTTATTTTTTAAAGATTTTATTTTTTCCTTTTCTCCCCAAAGTCCCCTGGTACACAGTTGTATATTTTAGTTATGGGTCCTTCTAGTTGTGGCATGTGGGACGCCGCCTCAATGTGGCCTGATGAGTGGTGCCATGTCCACGCCCAGGATCCGAACCGGCAAAACCCTGGGCTGCCGAAGCGGAGCGCATGAATTTAACCACTTGGCCACAGGGCTGGCCCCTGTTTAACATTTTATTGATTTATATTCTTTATTATTTCCTTCTTTCTACTTATACCTCAGTTTTCTAGAAATGAGTGGGATGGCTTTGCTCTTCTCACTGATATTGAGTACTTGGTTATAGTAAATCAAGGTGAAGGGGTATTCCCTCTGGAAGTACAAAATAAATATCACTTAATCCTCACAATTCAGATTGGAAATAGTCTCACTACATAGACGGAGATGCTGAGATGTAGAGACAATAAGTAACTTGTTCAAGATCATCCAGCTACAAGAGTGGAATGGGAAGAGGAGTCTATATGTGTTTGATTCTAAGGTGTGTCAAGGGTCCCCAAGAACACCTTCAAGTTTAGTGACTCACAGGACTCAGCATATAGTCATACTCATGGCTATACTGTATAGCAGCAAAAGGATACAAAACAAAATCAGTAAAGGGAAAAACTGCATTGGGAAACATCTAGAGGAAACCAGGCACAAGCTTTCAAAAGTTCTCTCCTAGCAGAGTCACATAAGATGCAATCATTGGCAATGTACTGTGACAACACATGTGAAATACTGTCTATCAAGGAAGCTCATTAGAAACTCAGCGCCCAAGATTTTAATCAGCAGCTGATCTATAGGTACTCTCTGCCTAGAATGTACCTAAATTCCAGACTCTTAGAATGAAAGCAGGTGTTCAGCTGAAACCATACAGTTTATACACAGTAGGCACAGTAAGACACTTTTACCATCTAAGGAAAGTTTTTCACCAATAGAGGGAATTGTTTAACTATTCAAGTTTCCAGATGCCAGCCAGTGGTCAACCTTGCAAGCAGGTCTTTCTAAGAATAGAAGTCTTAGGTCTGCTATTTTAATTCTTTTCTACACATAAGGATTATATTCTTGCCACTATATTAGGAAAAGCATTCAAGATTTGGCATAAGTCTGAATGACTGGCAGTGGCAACTGTCAAGAGCTATGCTGAGAAGGATTCTGAATTCTTTTCTGAGCTCAGCAGAAGAGGGTATCATGACAGATTTAACAATAAGTGCCAAAGTCAATAGAAGGAGCGTCTATGTACTATAATATTCTTGTTGACTGATAATCTACTGCAAAAACAACCTCAATTCAGCAACTGCCTTTTACTGAATGATTACTATGTGTTAGGTACTAGGTATTTTATATGCATTATTTTATTTAATATTTATCCTAATTTCTATTTTACAATAAAGAATCTCAGGACTTGAGATGTGTCAACATGTCCAAGGTCACATCAATAATACTTGGTGGAGATGAAATCTGAATCAAGGCCTGATTCCAGAAGCCAAATGTGAAAGACCACATCTTCCAATTTTTCAGTCCCATATTCCCCAGAAGAATTTTGAAAAACTATGAATCTCCTTATACATTTTCTTTTTATGGTGAGGAAGACTGACCCTGAGGTAAGATCTGTTGTCAAGCTTCCTCTTTTTGCTTGAGAAAGATTGTTGCTGAGCTAATATCTGTGTCAATCTTCTTCTATTTTATGTGGGATGCTGCCACAGCATGGCTTGACAAGTGGTGCTGGGTCCGCACCTGGGACCCAAACAGCCAAACCTGGGCCAGTGAAGCGGAGTGTGCAAACTTAACCACTATGCCACCGGGCCGGCCTCAATGACTTATGCATTTTTAAGTGTAAGTTTAAACAGTTGCAAATAATGTAATATCTGGTTATATCATTTTAAAATGATGAATCTGCATATCATAAAGATTCAATACCATTATTCATTAAAAAAGGAATATTCTCTTCTTTATTTAGAGATTTAAATCATTTCTTTTTATCATTGAACATTATTTCTATTTCACTTATTCCAGAGAATTTTATCTTAATATATTTTTTGTTTGAAATTCTTTTATTGAATAATCTATCCTCCTACTACATAAAAAAGTGCTTAAATTAACATTGCAAAGTACCTGTGATCATGAGGCTCAAAGCATTAAAATTTTTCTTTTGCATTGTGTAATCATTATACTTCTTTTTGGAGGTGAGGGGGGAAGATTAGCCCTGAGCTAACATCTGCTGCCAATCCTCCTCTTTTTACTGAGACTGGCCCTGAGCTAACATCTGTGCCCATCTTCCTCCACTTTACATGTGGGACGCCTACCACAGCATGCATGGCTTTTGCCAAGTGGTGCCATGTCCACACCTGGGATCCTAACTGTCGAACCCCAAGCCGCGGAGAAGCAGAACGTGTGAACTTAATCGCTGTGCCACTGGGCTGGCAAATTCACTTTTTCTAAGTGTACCATTCAGTGGGTTTTAGTATACAGAGTTGTGCAACCATCACCACCACAATGGTTCATTTATGTGCCAACGTGGCTAGGTCACAATACCCAGACATTTGGTCAAACATTATTATAGATGTGCCTGTAAAGATATTTTTTAGATGAGATTAACATTTAAATCAATAGATTCTGAGGTAAAGCAGATTATCCTCTATAACATGGGTGAGATTCATCCAACCAGCTGAAGGCCTTAATAGAAAAAAGACTGATTTCCCCAGAGAGAATTCTATCAGTAGACTGCCTTCAGACTCCTTGAGTTGTAACATTAACTCTTTCCTGGGTTTCCAGGCTGCTGGCCTACCCTGCATATTTTGGACTTGCTAGCCTCCACAACTGTGTGAGCCAAGTCCATAAAATAAATCTGTCTCTATATATAGCTTATTGGTTGTTTCCTTGGAGACGTCTAACTAATAAAACCAACATCATTTCAGAACATTTTTGTCATCCCCAAAAGAAACCCTGTATCCATGAGCAGTC
The DNA here is from genome assembly GCF_021613505.1 of Equus quagga. Taxonomy (NCBI): domain Eukaryota; kingdom Metazoa; phylum Chordata; class Mammalia; order Perissodactyla; family Equidae; genus Equus; species Equus quagga. The sequence continues at coordinate 38,234,260 of NC_060279.1, read as the reverse complement.
ATTCCCCATTCTCCCCTACCCCCAGTCCCTGGAAACCATTAACCTACTTTGTGTTTCTATGTATTTGCCTATTCTGGACACTTCATATAAATGGAATCATATCCGAACATTTCATATAAATGGAATTATAAAACATGTGGCATTTTAAGACTGTCTTATTTCACATATTTGTGACTGTCTCCTTTAATATACTACAGTTTTTCATGGTTCACCCATGTTACTGCATGTCTCAGTACTTCAATTCTTGTTATTGCCAAATAACCTTCTATTGTATGGATACATCACATTTTATGTAGCCAGTGATGGAATTTTGGGTTGCTTTGCTTCCACCTTTTAGCTATTATGAATATGACTGCTATGAACATCTGTGTGTAAGTTTTTGCGTGGATATATATTTTCAATTCTGTAGGGAATATACCTATCAGCAGAATTGGTAATATGGCAACTCTATGTTTAACTTTTTGAGGAACTGCCAAAATGTTTTCCAAAGAGGTTTATACCACTTCACATTCCCAGCAGCAATGTATGAGGGTTCAAATTTGTTCACATTCTTGTCAATCCTTTAATTAAAGCCATTCTAGTGGGTGTGAAGTAGTATCTCATTATAGCTTTGATTTCTATTTCCCTAATGACTAATGATGATGAGCATCTTTTCATGTGCTTATTGGCCATTTGTCTATCTTTTTTGGAGAAATGTCTATTCAAATCATTTACCCATTTAAAAAATTGTATTGTTTATCTTCTCATTATTGAGCTTTAACAGTTCTTTATATGTGTGGATTTTTAGATACAGGTCTCTTACTTGATATATGATTTGCAAATGTTTCTCCCATTCTTTGGGTTGTTGAGTTTCTTGATGGTTCTCTTTGAAGCACAAAAGTTTTAAATATTGATGAAGTCCAGTTTGTCTTTTTCTTTTGCTGCACATGATATAGCTAAGAAATTACAGTCTAATCCAAAGTCATGAAGATTTAATCCTATGTTTTCTTCTAAGAGTTTTATGATTTTAGCTCTTATATTTAGGTTAATGATACATTTTAATATTTTTATGTGGTGTGAGGCAGGGGTCCAACCTCATCCTTTTGTATGTGTATATCCAGTTATCAGAGAACCATCTGTTGAAAAGATCATGCTTTCCTCACTGAACCGTTGTGGCACTCTTGTCAAAAATCAATCTACTATAAATGTAAGGGTATCATAAAAAAATTTTATTTGACAAATAAATATCATAAAAAAATTTTATTTGAAATGCATTTCTCTAATGAAATAAAGAAACTTGATTTCATTAGTTAAACATTTAAAAATAAACATTATTTTCCATTTACTGAATCTGAGTGACTCCATCAATGGTAAGATGCATTATTATTTTATTTATATAACTACTTTATTCACATAACTAATACAGCAAAGATAGAGATGAACCTAGGTCTGGCTGACTCAATGTCATCCTCTTTGTTTACAAGATACCAGAAGTGACCTGTTCAAAACAAATGACTGGCCTTCCCTCCCTATCCTAATCACAAAACATCATTTGAACACTAAAATAACACTGTCCAAAAAAAAAAATTCTATCCTGCAACAGCCTGATTTTAAGCCCTGTTTCACAGGAAAAAAGACCACTGCTTGGATAGGATTTCCCGTTATTTATTCACTCTGCAGACAGCTGAGTACAAATCAGTGTTAGTGAGAGACTGAAGTGGGGACTTAGAGATAAAATCTTTATTTAAATTAAGAGATTTCCATTCTAGACCTCTTAACCACTATTTATGCCAGAGATGTGACAGAAATATTGGCCTATCTATTATTCTTCCTGTCTCTCTTGGAATTAACTGACTCCTTTTTTTTCTTCTTTTTTGAGGAAGATTAGCCCTGAGCTAACTACTGCCAGTCCACCTCTTTTTGCTGAGGAAGCCTGGCCCTGAGCTAACATCCGTGCCCATCTTCCTCTACTTTATATGTGGGACACCTACCACAGCATGGCGTGCCAAGCGGTGCCATGTCCTCACCCGGGATCTGAACCGGTGAACCCCAGGCCGCTGAGAAGCGGAACGTGTGAACTTAACCGCTGTGCCACCAGGCAGGCCCCTAAATGACTCTTTCAATCCCCTTGAATAGTTAGAGCAACATTCCAAGATCTAAGTTAGCCAATTTCCCATCCAGGACAAAACCATAAGAGCAAAATGGTCATGTTTTCCTTTAAATGGGACTTTTAAGTTACCTCTTATTTTCAGTCTATTCATTAGTAGGTTCTAGGAAATAGCTAAATCTGCTGAGAATCTGCTCCCATTGCTATGACCTCACTAGTAAAAAGAAAGGCTCTTTCAAAAGAACTTTGGCACTAAGCCCAGAGAACATGGATTCTATTCTCACCTTCACTAAGTAAGCACTAGTACAGTTATCTAGGTGAGAATTAAACCCTGTAACTCTATGTTGTAGTTAAACCATTCTCCAGCCACCTGAAACAGAATAATTAAAGCAAAATAATCTTTATTGCAGAACTTATCTACACCTGCTGCTTTAAATACACCGCTGGTGCTGGGCCCTATAGGGAGAAAAAGGGGATTAGATAACCAGAACACAGAGAAGAGCCCCATAGTCAAGAGGGTCAAGAGAGTCATAGTTGAAGAGAATACGATAAAGCATAGGATCAATATCTACTACACAAATAAGTCGTTCCTGAGAAAAAAAACTGTCTTCTACATTCAATAATTTATTCTAAGTTCTCCTTTTCTTTCATTTGTATAACAAATATCTGCTAAATTCTATTACATACCAGGCACTGGAAAATCAAAAAGGAATAAGGAAGATAAATGATCCTGCATTCTTGGAGCTTATAATCTAATAGGGAGACAGATAACAAATGAGAAAACAAATATAGTAACTATAGATTACAGAAAGAAATGAACATGGTGCTGCAACATAGAATAAAGGGAGGGACCCTCTTTGGTGGGACAATCAGGAAAACGATTTTAAAGAAAATTATATTTAAGCTGATACTGACATTAAGCTCACCCTTAAAGGATAAGAAGAAACCAACCATGGGAAAAGAGTTTGAAGAGCTTTTCAGGCAATGGGAATAATAAGCATAATGATCCTCTTGTGGGAAATAGCTTGGTATATTCTAGGATCTGAAAGAAGGGCACCACGACATAATACAGTGAATAAGGGAAAGATGGGCACAGATAGATGGGGAGTGATGGGGTAGTTAGGGATCACGTAATTCTTAAGAGTCAAGGTAAAGAGTTTATAGTTTACTCTAATGATACGCCACTGAAAGGTTTTAAGTATGATCTAGTTTAAATTATAAACTCACTTCTGTTTTTACTCTCTTTTTATTGTATGGAGAGTGGATTGGAAGGGAGCAAGAATGGAAGTGGATAGATGTGTTAGGCTACTGCAGTAGTCTGAGCAAAAGACAACAGTGGCATGGACTTGAGTGATGGCAATGGAATTCGGAGAGAAGTAAGATATATTTCAAGAATGGAAATAACAGAACTTGGAGATGGATTGGATGAGGCACTGAAAGAAGGAGAGGAATCTAGGATGACTTCTAGGTACCTTTTACTTATCTGATAAGGTCAACAGTAGGATCCTAGAAGGTACTATTACCCACATGGTAAACCAAGCCTTGACATTTTTTTTCTAGAGTAAATAGAAAGATTAAACTTGCTCAAGCGGATAAATTTTCAAGCAGATAAATGATCAGGAAAAGCAGTGGGCCCCACTCCTTTGATTGTTACATATCCATAAATCATCTCACTCCTTTTGAACATGGAAAACATTTGAAACTGAAGTGATGAATAGGTGGGTTTTCCTAGATGACATACTTACAGAATCAAATGCTACAGACAGCGTTGTTTATTTAAACTCTGCTGAATAAGGCTTATATCATTTTGACTCCTAGACAGCGAAGATTTTGCAGAATTCTTCAGATGAGTATAAATTTAATGGTAAAGAAAAGAGTTGACCCCACTGCAAATGTGGAAATAATAAGAGCACAAATACATTTCACCTACACTCAAGAAATACCATTTCTTGTCAGCAATATATTGTGTATACTGAGTACTCACCAACATGAATGGGGGCTGGGAATAATCCATATTCATGCTCTCCTGGAGTGTATTCCAGCTTCTCTTTCTTTAATTGGATCAAACGGCTCTTTGGGCTGTGGTCAGAAAAGAATTAAAAACAGTCAGAGGCAATGAAATTTCCTCCTGTGGTCAAATATAGAAAACAGATCACTCTATCAAGAGTATTTGTTTTATCAGTGACTTAAACCTTAAATGCCTATTTTTCGGGGGAGGGATACCAAGTACTTTCATATATTTTTAAAATTTACATTTCTGGAATTGCTTTTAGGAATTAGACATAAGAAAGAGCCTCATTAGCACTCTCTAGCAGTTTTGCAAAAGGAACCTAAATTTCAGATCTAATCATAATGATTACCTTAGATTTGGTTAATAATTTATAGATTAAAAAGTACTTTCACATATTATCATTTATAACAATCTGTGAAGCAGGTAAGAGGAAATGTTAGCTCTAGTTTACAGATTTGAAAACAGATGCTCTATGAGGTTAAGTGACTTGACTTAATTTTAGTGGCTGGTAAGGAGATTTAAGAAGAAAATCTCAGTTTCTTGTTCAACTCCTACTCACTCACTAGTCTATTTTATTTCACAATGTCCCTATAGGCTTACCTCTACCACTCTTCTTTCTTTTTTTTTTTGAGGAAGATTAGCCCTCAGCTAACTGCTGCCAATCCTCCTCTTTTCGCTGAGAAAGACTGGCCCTGAGCTAACATCTGGGCCCATCTTCCCCTACTTTATATGTGGGACGCCTACCACAGCATGGCGTGCCAAGCGGTGCCATGTCCACACCCGGGAACTGAACCAGCAAACTCTGGGCTGCTGAAGTGGAACGTGTGCACTTAACTGCTGTGCCACTGGGCCGGCCCCTCTACCACTCATTTTAGTGGTCTGTGTTCCTAATGTTTGGTATGAAATCAATCTCAGGAGATTTCACAAATATATACTAGGAAGGGGGAAAAAAAAGGAAAAAAGGAATTGAGAAAAACAAGGAAAGAAAAAAGGGCTTCAGGAGAGCCTCATTTAGTCTACTCTGATTTTATTTTGTTTAAAGCTCCAATAAATAAGGTAAGGCTGATATATTTCTTGTGTCTATGAATTACAATATATTCTCTTTTAAAAAACAAGTCTAGTCTATTATATTTTGTAACAAATAGGTATACTAATATACATTTTGCAGATGAGAAAATTGAGGCCCAAAGAAGTAAGTTATTTGTAGAAACTCAAGTTCTTAAATTTGAAGAATGATTCTTTCTAGTGGATCATTCACTTATTTATTCAACAGTTACTGAGCACTCATTGAGTTCAGGTCGTGTTCTAAGTGCTAAGAAGCAGTGGGGAATAAGATAGTTTACATTCTACATGGGTAGACGGACAACAAGGAAATAAGAAAACAAAACAAAAATCAGAAAATAATAAATGCTGCGAAAATAATTAAAAAGTGATGAATAGAGAGTAATTTGGGAAGGTTTCTAAGGAAGCGACACTAAGCTAAGACATAATGTTACTGAGATATCAGTCATGAGAGGATCTGGGAAAGGAAGGAAGATCAGGCAGGGGAAATAGCTGGTATAAGATCAAAGTCAGAATGAGATTGGAGAATTAAGGAAAAGAAAATGAGGCTAAAGTAGTCCAGATGAAGTTGGAAACTAGGTCATGCAAAGTTTTTAAAGCAGTGGTAAAGAGTCTGGGAAATAGTTACAAAGAGGAAAAGGAAAGATAACAGATTGCTCTACTTATATCTAAAGACCACTTTTCTCATTTAAAAAAACTTACCCAAATAATCATTGTGAACAGAAAAACTTTTTAATCCAAGTAAAAGTTACATTTCTTCATTATCAGTCAAAGTCAAATAGATCAACAAAACAACTGTGTTTGGAACCAAGCACTCTGTATGAAAGAAAAGTTGGTCTATATCTTATTAGATTCAAGATTTACCCACACTAATTAAATAGAGAACATAAAAAGTTTCATTTAGCTAAACAGGAATGGAAGCAAAACTGACATTTTACTCTGTTGCTCTTAGGATAAGCAAGCACATAACAGTAGTCGAGGGAGAAAATACTTGGCACCATGAAGTGAATAAACACACAAAACCTAAAATTTAAGGTCAACTTGCATAGTTCTAGTCCCCAAAACAAATGAAACTTTGAATACATCCTATCAATTACTGACTGACTCCCTAACAAAAACAATTTTATCCTTGACTTTGCAATGCTGATGTCTAAGATACATGATACCATATGGATATAATGATCATGTAAGAAATTGCTTTTTTAGTTCGTGGCCAAGTCTGATTTTGGTTTTCATTTAGGCATGGCTGTTTATTTCCCTGTTGGTGACAACAATATGGGAATCTCTCTCTTGTTTTTAATACTCTGTTCTTTGTGAGCTCTCTAGAGTGAGTGATTAACAGAGAGAATTTGGTTGTCTTTATCAGTTTGTCTTGAAGCTTCTGAACACTCCTGGCATTTTCTGTGGCATTCACTTGCTTGTGTGCCACTTACTAGTTCAAATCACTCAGGAGAAAAATCTTCATACCTGCAGGAATGAAGAGTAGCCATTTCAGATACAGAACTGCCATAACTTATAGTAAGCCAGACAGCAGGTTTCTGTGATAGCTGTTTACTTTTGACCTATGGCTGAAGTTGCAAAAATGAGACTACTAGTTCTATGTATACATATATAAGTGAAAAAATCCTTTTGCTTTTCTTATTAAAAGAAGGTAAAGTTGCCTTTCATAATGTCCTATTTATAAGTAACCCATTCACTATTTGTGGCCAGCTTTCTTTCTCTTTGGTAGACTACTAGTTTTAATAATTTTATCATTTGGATGCAACACAGGGATATTTAATTCAAACACTGGTGGAAAATCCACCATCAAAAGGAGAAAAGTATATAACTATTTAAGAGAAAAATAGAAAAAGCTGAGGTTCCTAAGAATCATTGTTGATTGCTATTATGTTTATCTTAAAATATTGTCTATAACCATTTCTTGGCTTTAGGCATTTATCACTTTATTTTCAAATCTTGTCACCTATAACCTGGGCCCCAAACTCAAGATTATCAAGCAATTAAGATGTCTTCTATACTCAAACTATCTTTGAAGTTTCCCTGAGGGCTGCTGAGTCACACCAAGGGCTTGCTCCCAAACTGTATAAAAAAGGAGGAAGCGGGGATTTCTGGTCACATTTTAATGAACATATCACTATTCTAAGAGCTGTCCTGTTTGTCAAACAAATAATACAAGGAATCTGTGAATCAAAAAGAAGTTCAAGTTCCCTAGGTTAATTAAATATAAAATATTTTCTTACTGTGAATACGTTTTAGCTATTGTGTACTTTTAAGGTTGGAGAAAAGCACAATAATGTTCCTATTAGTCCTAGTCCTACTGGACTGGAACAGAAACTGTCAAAAACTTTATCCTCTTTATCAAGGAAGAGTTTTCTTTTCTAGGTTTTAATATCCTTGTTAGTTGGTGATAATCATAACACACATTTTATTTGATGTATTAGAAGAATCTGGAGAATTGTCAGTCCCTTCTCTTTCTAGAATATGTTTTCATTCTCTGGTTAAATCTTTATGAATGATTATACAAAGACTCTTCTTCCATTCATTATAATATTATTGGTAATTATAATAGGTTAACCAAAGCTACTTATTCTTATCATCTAAAGGTGGTTTCTGATTTTTTCATACAATTCCCTAAAAGCCTCAACTACGAGCAAAATCTGAGAATGCTGGAAGAAACATCAAAAAGGCCTCAGTAAATGACTGTATCAGTTATTTTTGACTAATGATACTATTGGGAATAGAAGCATGGGTACAGATCTCCCTGTATTAGCTGACACCATCACCTCAGACAACTGTTAGACTGTAAAGGTGAAAAAGAGAATTTTCAGGGAAAAGTAGATTGCTTAACTCAAGACCAGCAAAACAAGAATTAATTACCGAGGACTGAACAAACAGATTTAATTGTGGTAAACACTGTACTTTTAATGAGCGTATGATAAAGATCTTTTCTTTCTTCTTAATCTAGTTCTCCTCTACTATAAGTTTCTTTCCTGTGTGTCTTCCTTTACTTTTACACAGAACACCTCTGGTCAGCAAATATGAGGAGGTTTTTCCACACACCAAGCAATTCTCTGCAACACCAGCTGTGTGTCCTACAATTTAACTCAATTCTAACACCATCTACCTGGAGACAGTGTCAGATCACACAGGTTAAGGGCTGAGTCCCACAAGACTGCTCCCACTCTACTTCAGATGCCAATCGCAAGTATTAGGTCCCCAGGTTACCGACAACTTCTGTCCGATTTGGCTACAAATCCAAGATTCCCATGACACTCTCCTCAGGTTTGATTAATCTGCTAGAGTAGTTCACAGAACTCAGTGAAACACTTACTAACATTTGCCAGCTTATTAAAGGATGTGATAAAAGATGCAGATGAACATCCAGATGGAAGAAATGCATGGGGCAAGGTATGTGGGAAGGGGCGCAGAGTTTCCCTGCCCTCTGTAGGTATGTCCCTCTCCCTGTACCTTCAACTGTTCACCAACCTGGAAGCTCTCTGAATCCAGCATTACTGGGATTTTATGAAGGCTTCCTCACGTAGGCATCTTCAATTATTAACTCCAATTTCTAGACCCTCTCCCCTCTCTGGAGGATGGGGGTGGGGTGGGGCTGAAAATCCCAAGCTTCTAATCATGGCTTGGTCTTTCTAGTGACCAGCCCTCATCCAAGAGCTATTCAAGAATGCCTCATTAAAAGAAGAGATGCTCCTTGTGTTCTTATCACTTACAAAGTTGCAAGGGTTTTAGGAGCCCTGTGTCAGTGATGGAGTCAAAGACAAATATTAGAACAAGAGATGCTCCTTGTGTTTTTATTACACAGGAAATCAAGAGGGTTTTAGAAGCTCTGTGCCAGGAACTGGGGGCAGAGACCAATATATATATATTTTCTATCATCTCACAGTTCTTATACTTTTCATGACCATGTAGTTAATTATGTAGGTTCAATAAGATATATAATTGGATAAACTAAATTCATAACCATGTATAATCTCGTTTAATTTTGTATGACAAGATCTCCAATATGGAAAAGAAGTATACTTCACAAGCGTACATGACACCTGTAAAGTCCTCTAAGGAAACTGGCCTGCCATTTACTCTCTGGGTTATGAAATCCCACAAGTTAAAGGGAGTAAGTAACGTAACTTCTTAGCAGGTTCAGAACACTGACAAATCTGGAGATTTTAAAGAGGATTCCCCCACAGATATAGGTCCTCCATTTGAAACTTGATAGAGGTAAGTTGGAAGCTTTTTGGTTCCTGATCTTGGTAGGTGAGTTGATAAGGGCAATAAAATACCTTTTTTTTTGGTTTTGTTTGTTTTTTTTTGTGAGGAACATTGGCCCTGAGTTAACATCAGTGTGAATCTTCCTCTATTTTTTGTATGAGGGATGCTGCCACAGCATGGCTTGATGAGCAGTGTGTAGGTCCATGCCAGGGATCTGAACCTGTAAACCCCAGGCCACTAAAGTGGAGCACACGAACTTGACCACTATGCCACTGGGCTGGCCCATGAAATACTTTTGACACACAAAAGCAAATTAAAACTTTCATAAAGGTTTCCAAGCAAAAGTTGATTCTGAAGCCTCAGAAGTATGTTACTCTAGTTGTAGTAACCACAAAGACAAGGAGACCTTTGTGTATTAATCAACATTGTATATTAAATATATGTAAATAAAACTGGTCAAATAAACATCAAATTAATGATACTAGATCAGAAAATTAGTAAACAAATTCACCTTAGAGGTAGAGACTTAACTACAAAGAGGGACTGTGAAATTAAAATTACACCTTGTATGACAGCCATTTTGGATAGGTTACTGACTCCCTAGTAATTTTGTCCCTAATTTTTGCAATGCTGATGTCTGAAGAGATGTGATGCTATGAAATTTGTGAATATGATAATCAAGTGAGAAAACTGACGTTTTTTCCCACCAAGAACAGACAAATGTAAACATGGTATTCTTGTTTGTTTGTTTCACTGAAATACCTATTAAATTTTTCATATGAAGCGTACTTCTCTTAAAGCCTGGATTGACTTGCAACTTTTTTGGGAATTACATATTTTTTTCTTTTTCTTTGTCTCTAGTCTTCCTTGAACAAAGACAAGCTTTGGGCTGGCCCTGTGGCCGAGTGGTTAAGTTCGCGCCCTCCACTGTAGGCGGCCCAGTGTTTCGTTGGTTCGAATCCTGGGTGCGGACATGGCACTGCTCATCAAACCATGCAGAGGCAGCGTCCCACATGCCACAACTAGAAGGACCCACAACAAAGAATATACAACTATGTACCGGGGGGCTTTGGGGAGAAAAAGGAAAAAAATAAAATCTTAAAAACAAAAAAAGTTTCTATAGTAAAAAAACAAAGATAAGCTTTATTAAGCTTATGTCCTTTTTTTTTGTCGGTTGATTACAGAAACGAATCATAGAATAAGTTCTAAACACTAATGGATTAGCTAGACATTGCTCATAGTAAATGGCTGAGAAAGAACTTGGGAACAAATCTACAGATTAGGAGATGTACATAAAACTTTAAGCCACTATGGTGACAAAGGAAGTTTCTCAAGTGTAGTTGGAATTCAAAAAGCAAACGAAAGCCCCTTCCTAGCAATCTGTATATTTTCAGCTAATAGCCACTAAAATTCTGACTAGAATTATAAAGTCTTTGTTACATTAGCTAAAAGCAGAACTACTGAAACATTAAAACATAAAATCAAGCAGAGAAGACTTTTCATCAAAGACAAAATGGACAAAGATTAAATAAGGAAAATCAATTGCAAATTCCTAAATATAAACATCAGAAAGCTAAGAGATCAAAAGGGATACTTGTCATAATACCATTCACTGATAAATTTTGCTACCCATGTCAATAGTTATTCAAATATGAAAACTATAAACTAATCACTCAGATAAGAAAACTATGAGGTACAAGGCAATGAATGATATGTTATAAGGGTTATTCTGAATAAAAAAAAACAGGTGGATTTATAGGTGATCTTTAAGAAATAAAATATTGTTCTCATAATTCCTTGCACCTGGATTCATGGCATCTATCAGAAAATCATAGTACATGCTAATTTGGCTCTTTCTCATTTTACTCAAATGCTGTTTCCATACTAACTTGCAATAAAATTGGTTTGAACAGGATATTTCATGCTCATCTTGTGCTTTCCCTGACCCAACCTGAATCAGACATTCCTCCAAGGAGCTCTAGTGTACATTTTAGTGGGAAATGGTATTTAGCAACCAAACTCTAAATACTAAGTATGCTCACTACTAGTGGGTTATCACTGTCTCTAGGCTTTTTCAGTAAAGAGAGCTGGAGAAAAATGGGAATTTCATATGGTTCAATGATTAATAAACAAGCAAATAAATAAATAAAGGTATGTAGGGGTTCTGGTTCAAGATGGTGATAAAGGAAGATCCTGAACTCACTTCCTCCCACAGACACACCAAATCTACAGCTACATATGAAACAATTTCCTTTGAAAGAATGCTAAACTATCTGAGCAACTCCTGCACACTGGGCAAACAAGATAAAACTCACATCAAAACAGGTAGGAGACGTTGAGACACAACCTTACCACAAACCTCACTCTGGGAGCAGTAACCCACAATTGAGAGAGAACTCACAACTCTGAGCTTCTCCCTGAGGAGCAAAGAGTTTGAACCCAACAACTGGCACGCCAACTTTTAAGACCTGCACCTAAGAGATGGGCCCCTGAAATATCTAGCGCTGAAAGCCAGTGGGATTAGTGCCCATCAGACTCACAAGACCATAGCAAACTGAGAAACAGTTCTTCAAGGGCTCGCATGGACTCACTATGGCTAAGCCCCCAGGGCACAGTGTAGAGGCAGCTGACTGAAACACACCCAGTCTTTCTGTGACAGTGGCCTATTTGCATATCTTAAAGCTTGGGCCTGAGGGACAGACATTTAATTTAACACACATCCAGGGGCAGATAGAAATACTCTCCAGACTGTGGAGTCTGGTGGGTGGCATCTTTGTGCACTTGATGTGCCTCTCTCCAGGTCAATGGTATCTCACAGAAAGGAGCTTGTGCACATATCTGGAGCCCTGTTTTTTGCAGCAGCTGATCAGGGGACACCTTTTGATCACCTGGCTCTGGTGGCCACTGGAGCTTAGGTTCACAGGCCCCAAAGGACTATAATAGAGAAACAGTTCTTAACAAGCTACTCTCCCATGCCACAACACAGAGGCAACAGACAGAAAGCTCAGTCTTTCCACGAAAGAGGCCTATTAACTTATCTTCATAAATGCAGCCTCAAGGGGTAGGCTTCTGATTAAACACACTTAAGTAAACTTAACAGACATACAGAAGATTCCACCCAAAAGCAACAGAATACACATTCTTCTCAAGTTCACATGAAACATACTCCAAGACAGATCATACGTTAGGCCACAAAACAAGGTAAATAAACTTAAGAAGGCTAGAAGCATATCAAGCATCTTTTCCAACCACAAAAAAATAATTACAAGAAGAAAGGTGGAAAATTCACAAACATGTAGAGATTAAACAACATGCTACTAAACAACCAGTGGGTCAATGAAGAAATCTCAACAGAAAATTCAAAAAAACATCTTGAAACAAATGAAAATGGAAATACAACCTATCAAAACTTACAGGATGCAGCAAAACCAGTTCTAAGAGGGAAGATCATAGTAATAAACACCTACATGAAGAAACAAGAAAGACCTCGAATAAACAACCTAATTTTATACCTCAAGGAGCTAGAAAAAGAACAAACAAAAGCCAAAGTCAGTAGAAGGAGAGAAATAACAAAGATTAGAAAGGAAACAAATAAAATAGAGACTATAAGGACAACAGAAAAGATGAATGAAACTAAGAGAGAGTTTTTTGAAAAGATGAACAAAACAAACCTTTAGCTAAACTCACCTAGAAAAAGAGAGGACTCAAACTCAGAAATGAAAGAGCAGACATTACAACTGATACCACAGAGACACAAAGGATGGTAAGATACTACTATGAACAATTAAACACCAATAAGTTGGAAAAGAAATGAATAAATTCCTATAAATTCCAACCTACCAAGACTGAATCATAAAGAAATAGAAAGTGTGAACAGCCTGATTACTAGTAAGGACATTGAACCAGTAATCAAAACTTCCCAACAAACACCACAACTAGAAGCACCCACAACGAAAAATATACAACTACGTACTGGGGGGCTTTGGGGAGAAAAAAATAAAATCTTTAAAAAAAAAAAAAAAACTTCCCAACAAACAAAAGTCCAGGGCCAGATGGATTCACTGGTGAATTCTGCCCAACATTTAAAAAAGAATTAATACCAATCCTTCTCAAACACTTCCAAAAAACAGAAGGGGAGGGAAGACTTCCAAACTCATTTTACCAGGCCAGCATTACCCTGATATCAAAACCACATAAAGATACTACAAGAAAAGAAAATTACTGGCCAATATCCCTGATGAACATATATGCAAAAATCCTTAACAAAATATTAGCAAACCAAATTCGACAATATATTAAAAGACTCATACACCATGATCAAGCGGCACTTTTTCCAGGGATGCAAACATGGTCCAACATCTGCAAAATCAATCAATGTAATATGTCCCAACAACAAAATGAAAGATAAAAATTATATGATCATACAACCCAGCCATCCCACTACTGGGTATCTATCCAAAGAACTTGAAATCAGCAATTCCAAAAGTCCCATGCACCCGTATGTTCATCGCAGCATTATTTACAATAGCCAAGATGTAGAAGCAACCTAAGTGCCCATCAACTGATGATTGGATAAAGAAGATATGGTATATACATACAACGGAATACTACTCTGCCATAAAAAAGGATAAAATCGTCCCATTCACAACAACATGGATGGACCTTGAGGGAATTATGTTAAGTGAAATAAGCCAGACAGAGAAAGATGAACTCTGTATGACTCCACTCATAGGTGGAAGTTAAACATATAGACAAAGAGAACCAGTTGGTGGTTACCAGGGGAAAGGGGGGATGGGGGGAAGGCACAAAGGGTGAAGTGGTGCACCTATAGCATGACTAACAATAATGTACAACTGAAATTTCACAAGGTTGTAAACTATCATAATCTTAATAAAGTTAACCCCCCCCCAAATTATATGATCATATCAATAGATGCAGAAAAAGCATCTGACAAAACTCAATATCCACTTATGATAAAAACTCTGAACAAAGTGGGTATAAGGCAATGTTCCTCAACATAATAAAGGTGATATATGACAAGCCTGCAGCTAACAGCATACTCAATGGTTAAAGACTGAAAGCTTTTCCTCTAAGATCAGGAACAAGACAAGGATGACCACTCTTGCCATTTTTATTCAACATAGTATTGGAAGTCCTAGCAAGAGCAATTAGTCAAGAAAAAGAAATAAAAAGCATCCAAATTGGACAGAAAGAAGTAGAATTTTCTCCATTTGCAGATGACATGACATTACATATAGAAAACCCTAAAGACACCAGCAAAAAAATGTTAGAACTAATAAATGAATTCAGTAGAGTTGCAGGATACAAAATCAAAATCAGTTGCATTTCTATACATTATACACACTATCAGAAGGAGAAAGTAAGAAAATAATCCCATTTGCAATAGCATCAAACAGGATAAAATGTCTAGGAATAAATTTAACCAAGGAGGTGAAAGACCTGTTCACGGAAAACTATAAGACACTGATGAAAGAAATTGAAGGAGGCACAAATAAATGGAAAGACTTTCCATGCTCATGGATTATAACAATTAATATCATTAAAATGTTCACACTATCTAAAGCAATCTACAAATTCAATCCAATAAAAATCAAACTTCCAATGGCATTTTTTGCAGAAATAGAACAAACAATCCTGAAATTTGTATGGAACCACAAAAGATCCCAACTAGCCAAAGCAATCTTGAGAAAGAAGAAAAAAGCTGCAGGCATCATGCTTTCTTAATTTCAAACTGTATTACAAAGTAATGATAATCAAAATAGTATGGTATTGGCATAAAAACAGACACATAGATGAATGGAACAGAACACAGAGCCCAGAAATAAAGCCATGCATGTATGGTCAATTAATTAATGAAAAAGGAATAAAGAAAATGCATTGGGGAAACGGCAGTCTCTTCAATAAACGGTGCTAGGGAAACTGAACAGCCACATGCAAAAGAATGAAACTGGATCACTATCTTTCAGCATACACAAAAATCAACTCAAAATGAATTAAGACTTAAATCCAGGACCTGAAATCATAAAACTTCTAGAAGAAAATAGAAACGGTAAGCTTCTTGACATCAGTCTTGGCAATGACTTTTCAGGTTTGACACCAGAAGCAAAGGGAACAAAAGCAAAACTAAGAGGGATGACATCAAACTAAAAAGCTTCTACACAGCAAAGGAAACCACTAACCAAATGAAAAGGCAACCTACAGAATGGGAGAAAATATTTGCAAATCATATCTGATAAGGGGTTAATATCCCAAATAGATAAAGAACTCATACCACTCAATAGTAAAAAGACTAACAATCTGATTTAAAAATGGACATCGGTTCTGAAAAGGCACCTTTCCAAAGAAGACATACAGAAGATCAGCGGGTACATGAAAAGGTGCTTAACATCATTAATCATCAGGGAAATGCAAATCAAAATCACAATGAAATATTATCTCACACCTGTTAGAATGGCTATTTTTGAAAGACAAGAAATAACAAGTGTTGGCGGGAATGTAGAGAAAAGGGAATCCTTGTGCACTGCTGGTGGTAATGTAAATTGGTGTAGCCACGATGTAAAACCTTATGGAAGTTCCTCTAAATTAAAAACAGAACTACCATATGATCTAGCAATTCCACTTCTGAGTATTTATCCAAAGGAAATGAAAACACTACCTCCAAAAGATAGATTCACACCCATGTTCACTGAAACATTATTTACAATAACCAAGACATGGAAACAACCTAAGTGTCCATTGATGGATGAATAAAGAAAATGTGTTATATATACATATATATGTATTATATATGTTATATGTGTTATATATGTATATATATACACACACAATGAAATATTATTTAGCCATAAAAAAGAAGGAAATCCTGTCATTTGTGACAACGTGGATGGACCTTGAGGGCAATTACGCTAAGTGAGCTAAATCAAACAGAGACAGACAAATACCGTAGGTTCTCACATACATCTGGTATCTAAACAACCAACCAAAAAACCAAACTCAGATACACAGAACAGATTGGTGGTTGCAGGAGGTAGGGGAGAACAGGTGGGTAAAATGGGTGAAGATGGTCAGAAGGTATAAATGTCCAGTTATAAAATAAATAATTCCTGGGGATGTAATGTATAGCACATGGTGACTATAGCTAATAATACTATATTGCGTATTTAAAAGTTGATGAGAAAATTGATCTTAAATGTCTCATTACAATAAAAAAATTTTTAACTGTGTGGTGATGGATGTTAACTAGACTTATTGTGGTGATCATTTCACAACATATATAAATATCATATCATTATGTTGTACACTTGAAACTAATATAATGTTATGTCAACTATATCTCAATAAAAAACGTATATAAAACTTAGAAATTCAAAGTATACAAATTTATACTATACCTATAAGGTTAATCCAATGACACATTGTTTATTATTCATCTTCTCACATTCTGTATTTACCGTCTTTCAACAAAGAGAACTCTCCTGCCAACAGCATCAATGTATTTACTCATTTGCTCAAACTTACAAGACTCACAAAGTAGTTCCCTCTAGCCCTGGTGATTTCCTGCCAATATTTCTTGGTGAGCCTTTTCAAACACAGATGGAGTTTAAAATAACTGTACAACAAAAATCCTTGAATCCACCACCTAGAATTTATAATTAGAATTTTGCTTTATTGTATATCTCCACTCAAAATATCCCCTTCCCTTAACCATCCATCAATGATGACTTTATTTTTCTGAAAGGATGCCAGAAAGTAAGGAAGTGTTAAAAAATGATAGGACCAAACTTGAAAGGGCTGCTACTGGCCAAATCTGGGACAATATGAGCATGAAAATGAATAATGATAATAATGGATTATAATCCATTAAATAAAGTAAGAATCTGTGAGTTGATACTGACAATAACTAAGAGCGAAGACAAAGCTCTTCCTTGTACTAGAATTCCAATTAATAGAGGTATAAAGTGATAGAGGTAGAAAATAACCATTTTACAGTAATATCACAGTAATTACTGATTTAGACAAGAATCAATAATAGATGCTAAAACTATTGGGTAAAAGTTTGATAAGGAACAGGATATTTACATACATTCAAAGCATCTCTCCAAATATTACTTACTATTATGTAGGACAAACTTTAACTTCACAATGAAAACCTACTGGATGTCACAGTGACCAAAAAATCAAAGGTAATATCATCAACGGCAAAGTGATTATCATATGCTTACTGATGTGATTCACAGAGAAGAAAATATCACTTTTGTGGTATTCACACTAAAAATGCAGAATCTTAATCTATTCATGAAGGAATAGCAGGCAAACTCAAATCTAAGGCCCTTCTATGAAACAACTCATACACTCTTCATAAATGTCAGTATGATGAAAAACAAAAGCTAAGGAAGTACTCCAAATTAAAGGAGAACAAAGAGACACGACAAGTAAATGCAATGCACAATCATATGCTGGATTCTAAATCATGAGAAATTGTTTTAAAGAACATTACTGACAATTAGTGAAAAGTTATTATGAACTGTGTATTAAATAATAGTATTGTAATGATGTTAAAGATCCTAAATTTAATATCTGTGCTCTGTTTATATAAGATAAATGTCCTTGTACTTAAGAAATATGTACTAAAATATTTACAAGCAAGAGTCAAAATGTCTACAGCTTTTTATCAAATAACTGAGAAAAAATACGTCTGTCTGTGAGAGAGAGGAGACAGGGAGGGAGGTAGAGAAAGAAATGTGGGAGAACACCAACATTTGATGAATCTGAGTGAAGAGTATATAGTGTTCTTGTATAATTTTGCAATCTTTTTTAAGTTATCATGGACTATGCATAAAAACAGACAATAAATATATGATATACTTGCAGAAAACAAACAAATTTACTTACTTTGGTAATAAGAATTTACTTAATGTTTAAACGAGAATAAAGTTCTTTAGCATCAGATAACCTCAGGAAAGATAGCCCCAAAATCATACTGAAAGGTAAAGAAAACCATATTGGCACTAAAACACTGTTCTAGCGAAAAACATAATAGAACATATTTGTAAACATTGTTGTGATTTGAATCCCTAACACTTTAGGACTATGACATAAATGGAATTAAACATAACTGACAAATGAGAACGTATGTAAAAGCTCTTTGTAAAAGTCAAGGGAGAGTCCAAATTGTAATAATAGTCGATCATAGAAACACTTTATTTTATACACACAAACATACCACAAACTTTTCAACACAAAATTTGGCATTTACTACATTTTAGAATGTCTTCCTTTGGTGAATATGAAAAGGATAAAGTGAAATAATAATTTCTTTTTTTTTTAAGATTTTATTTTTTTCCTTTTTCTCCCCAAAGCACCCCCGGTACATAGTTGTATATTCTTCGTTGTGGGTCCTTCTAGTTGTGGCATGTGGGACGCTGCCTCAGCGTGGTTTGACGAGCACTGCTATGTCCATGCCCAGGATTCGAACCAACGAAACACTGGGCCGTGTGCAGTGGAGCACGTGAACTTAACCAATCAGTCATGGGGCCAGCCCCAATAATTTCTTTATCTATTTGTTACCAAGTAAGAGTGCAGATGTTGCTCTTTGCATTTAAAAGTTTTCTAAGGAGATTTTAAGTCATATATTTTAGGAATTTAGGCAGTTGGTTCTCTTTCAAAAAATACAAAAAAGATTGCTAAGTTCTATAAGGCATACAAGACAAACAAAGCATATCCACGGCTAAAAGAAACTTATAGTGTGGTGGAAGAGCAGATGTATGCAAATTTCCCTAGACCACATATTAAAATGTGATAAAACTCATAAGATGCCATTAAGCTTTAAAAATGGAAAAAGAAAAGTAAAGTTAATTTCAGCTAGAGGAGAATTAAGGAAACTTTTTTTAAACGAAGGAACATTATAGATTTTGAATAAGGTTTGAAAGGAGGAGTGGGATTTGGCAAGTAAAAGGGAAATGGGAAGGTAGCTTTTACCACTTAGAGCAAACACCTAGGACAAGCATCAAGAAGAAAGTGTAGGATGGAGAAACTGGGGAAAACGATGAGAAATTGTAGCTAAAGGAATTAATATGTAAGGAGTATAATTAAAGATAAGACTAAAAAAATAGCTTACACTACATCACAGTGGGTCTTAAATATTATTTAAGAATTTTGGATGTTATTATGTAGGAACTAACTGTATCTCAAAAAAAATCTGAGAGCGATGTAAGCAACATGGCAGAGTTAGCTGTTCCCTTTGTCTCTCCCCAATTGAACTACAACTAAATGGACATTCACTGATCAACAGAGGATACTCACACAGCACACGAGGCCAGAGAGATCCATGCAGCTATACATCCGAAGGGGGATGGACTACCCCTAGGGAGGTGGTGGAGATAGGTGAGCATTCTCTGGCCCCTGAGTAGGCCTGTGCATGCATGTGACTGCTCTCTTGGCTAGAGTGTCCACAGTACCACTGCAGCCTCAAGGGTGGGAGTGTGCCTCAGCGCAACTGAGGGAACAGGTGACAGCAACCCTGAGCCCCCATATGATCGCTTTCCCATCAGTGGGAGAACACACAGAGCTGCTGTGATCCCAAGGAGTGGCCCAGGCTCAGACACAGTGGAGAGGCCCCACCCACCAAGCACAACGGCCACTACAACCTAACAGGAGGCAGCAGTGGATCTGCATGCACAAGGGAAGAAGTTCTCGGGTGCTGCAAAGCCCCTAGTACTGCTGGGGATCTGAAGGTGGAAGGGTGTCTAGGTGGAACTGTGGGAGAAGGTGGCAGAAGCCCTGAGATCCCACGCGATCGCTTTCCTGTGGGGTGGGAGAGCCCACAGTGCCGCCGTTGTCCCAAGGAGTGGCCGAGGCTCAGACCTAGTGGGCAGGCCATGCTCACCAAACACAACAGCTAGCGTGACTTAGGAAGGGGTGGTGGTGAATCTGCGTGCCTAGGTGAACTATTTCCTGGCTGCCAAGAATTCCCACAGTACCACTGGAGCCCTGAAGGTGGGAGCCTTGGCGGGACTGTGGGAGCAGGCAGTGGTAGCCCTGAGCCCCCATGTGATTGCTTTCCCATTTGGTGGGAGAGCCCACAGTACTGCTGTGGTCCCAAGGAGTGGCCCAGGCTCCGACAAGCACAGCTGCCAGGGATCATGGTGGGTTCAGAATACACAGTTCCTGGCCCCTCCCCCCCAGTGGCAGCAGGTGGAATCTGCTACCACATACTATCACTATACAAAGGCATAAATCCACCCCATCAAATAGTATGAAGAAGTATATTAATACTCCAGACCAGAAGGAAAAAGATATACACTCAGAAATCAATCCTGAAGACAGAAATTTACAGTCTAAATGACAGAGATTTCAAAATAACTATCATTAAAAAAACTCAACAAGTTACCAGGAAACTCAGAAAGACAGTTCAATGACATCAGGAATAAAATTAATGAATAGAGGGAATTATTCACAAAAGAGATTGAAACTATAAAGACAAACTAATTAGAAACGCTGGAGATGAAAAACACAATGAAGGAGGTAAAGAAAAATCTGAAGTCCTTAAATAACAGAGCTGATATTATGGAGGAGAGAATTAGCAATCTAGAGGACATAAATATATAAATGCTTCAGATGGAGGAGGAGAGAGAACTAAGACTAAAAAGAAATGAAGAAATTCTCCAAGAATTATCTGACTCAATTAGGAAATGCAACATAAGGATTATAGGTATTCCAGAAGGAGAAGGCAGGGAGAAAGGAGCAGAGAGCTCATTCAAAGAAACAATAGGTGAGAAATTCCCAAACCTGGCAAAGGAGCTGGAATTACAAGTAAAAGAAGCTAACTAAACTCCTAATTACATAAATGTAAAGAGACCATCTCCAAGGCATATGTTACTAAGAACAAATATGAAGGGCAGGAAGGCAGAAGAAAATAATCAAGAAAGGAACCCCATCAGGCTTTCAGCAGACTTCTCAGCAGAAACCTTACAGGTCAGGGGAGAGTGGAATGATATATTCAAAATTCTGAAAGACAAAAACTGTGAGCAAAAATACCTTTACAGCAAAAATATCCTTCAGATATGATGAAGTAGTAAAAACATTCCCAGATAAACAAAAGATGAGGGAGTTCATAGCCACAAGACCCCTCCCTACAAGAAATGATCAAGAAGGTTCTCATAGCTGAAAAAAAAAGAAAGGGTTTACAAAGCCTTGAGCAAGGAGATAAATAGGCAGAGAAAATCAGAAAATTGCAACTCTCTATCAGAAAAAGTTAGCTAACAATTACAACATTAAAGATAAAGGGAAGGAAAACATCAAGAACAAATATAATCACTTCATTTTAACCACAAACTCACAACACAAAACAGAGTAAGTTGTGAGAACAACGACTTAGATGGGGAAGAGGAAAGGGATGGAACATGCTTAGATTGAGGAAATAAGAGGCTATCAGAAAATGGACTATCTTTATACAAACCTCATGGTAACCACTAAAGAAAAAATAAGAATAGAGAATCAAATGATAAGCAAAGAGAAAACCATCACAGAGAGACATCAAACTGCACTGGCAGTCCAAAATACATGTGATGAGAAACAGGGAAATAGAGAACAACCGAAAAACAAGTGATAAAATGGCAGCATTAAGCCCTCATATATCAATAATCATTCTAAATGTAAATGGATTAAATTCTGCAATCAAGATACAGAGTAGCTGGATGGATTAAAAAACAAGACCCAACAATAAGCTGCCTCCAGGAAACATCTTAGTTCTAATGACAAACACAAGCTTAGAGTGAAGACATGGAAGACAATACTCTAACCTAATGGCAAATAAAAGAAAGCAGGTGCTGCCATACTAATATCAGACAAAGCAAACTTTAAGATGAAAAAGGCAGAGAGAGACAAAGAGGAGCAGTACACAATGATAAAAGGGACACTCCACCAAGAGCACATAACAGTTATAAATATATATGCAACTAGCACAGGAGCCCCAAAGTACAGAGAACAACTATTAACTGACCTAATAGAAGATATTAAGAGGAATACAATAATAGCAGGGGACCTTAAGACCCTACTTAACTTACATCAATGGACAGACCATACAGACAGAAAGTCAAAAAGGAAATAGTGGATTTAAACGAAAAGCTAGACCAGATGTACTTAAGAGATACATAAAAACACTCCATTCAAGATCAGAATACGCATTCTTCTAAAGTGCACATGGAACCTTCTCAAAGATAGACCATATGTTGGGACACAAGGCAAGCCTCAATAAATTTAAGAAGACTGCAATCATCTCAAGCATTTTTTCTGATCACAACGCTATGAAACTAGAAATCAACTACACGAAAAAAGCTGGGAAACTGACAAACACATGGAGACTAAACAACATGCTACTGAACTACCAATGAATCATTGAAGAAATTAAAGGAGAAAACAAAAAATACCTGGAGACAAATGAAAATGAAAATACACCATGCCAACTCATATGGGATGCAGCAAAAGCGGTCCTAAGAGGGAAATTCATAGCAATATAGGACCACCTTAACAAACAAGAAAAATTTAAAATAAGCAATCTTAAACTACACAGAAGAGAATAAGAAAAAGAACAAACAAAGCCTAAAGTCAGCAGAAGGAGGGAAATGATAAAAATCAGAGCAGAAATAAATGAAATTGAAACCAGAACAAACAGTAGACAGGATCAATGAAACTAAGAGCTGGTTCTTTGAGAAGATAAGCAAAATTCACAAACACTTAGCATGAGTCACTAAGAAAAAAAGAGAGAAGGGTTCAATAAAGTTAGAAATGAAACAGAAGAAATTACAATGGATACCACAGAAATACAAAGGATTAGAAGAGAATACTATGAAGAAGTAAATGCCAACAAATTGGACAATCAAGAAATAAATGGATAAATTCTTCGACTCATACAACCTCCCAAAACTAAATCAAGAAGAAACACAGAATCTGAATACACCAATGACAAGCAAAGAGATTGAAACAGTAATCAAAAACCTCCCAAAAAGTAAAAGTCCAAGACGAGACAGCTTCTCTGGAGAATTCTACCAAACATTTAAAGAAGATTTAATACCTAAGCTTCTCAAACTAGTTCAAAAAACTGAAGAAAAAGGAACACCTCCTAACCATTGTAAGAGGGCAACATCACCATGACCCAAAGCCAGACAACGACAAGACAAAGAAGGAAAATTTACAGGCCAATATCACTGATGAACACAGATGCAAAAATCCTCAACAAAATAGTGGCAAACCAAATACACCAATACATTAACAGGATCACACACCATGATCAAGAGGGATTTATACCAGGGATGCAGGGTTGGTTCAACATCAACAAATCAAAGTGACACAACACATCAACAAAATGAGGAATAAAGACCACATGATTATTTCAAGAGAGGCAAAGAAAGCATTTGACAAGATTCGACATCCATTTATAACAAAAACTCTCAATAAAATGGTTATAGAAGGAAAGTACCTCAACATAATAAAGGCCAAATATGACAAACCCACAGCCTACATCATACTCAATGGGGAAAAAGTGAAAACCATGTCTCTGAGAACAGGAATAAGACAAGGGTGCCAACTCTCACCATTTTTATTCAACATAGTACTGGAGGTTTTGGCCAGAGCAATTAGGCAAGGAAAAAAAAGGTATCCAAATTGGCAAAAAGAAGTGAAATTCTCACTGTTTTCAGATGACAGGATTTTAAATATAGAAAACCCTAAAGAATTCATTAAAAACCTAATAGAAATAATCAACAACCAGCAAAGTTGCAGGGTACAAAATCAACTTACGAAAATCAATTGCATTTCTATACTCTAATAATGAACTAACAGAAAGAGTACTCAAGATTACAATCTTATTTACAATCGCAACAAAAAGAATAAAATATCTAGGAATAAATTTAAACAAGGAGGTAAAAGACCTATACAATGAAAACTATATTATTGAACGAAAGGCATTATTGAACAAAATCGATGACGACATAAAGAAATGGAAAGATATTCCATGCACACGTATTGGGAGAATAAACATAGTTGAAATGTCCACACTATTTAAAACAATCTACAGATTCAATGCAATCCCGATCAGAATCCCAATGACATTCTTCATGGAAATAGAACAAAGAATTCTAAAATTCATATGGGGCAACTTACATGATTTTAGCATAATCAACTACACAGGGAGAGATGGTCTAGAATCATATTCTTTCCCTGACCCTCTAAAACCATCTTACCTCAAAATTTAAAACCTTTGAGGAGCATCAGAGTTTTAGATAAAATTAAAAGTTAAGATTATCATTTTCAGATTACTACATTAACTTTACCAGCCCTCATGTTTTATCTTATAAAATATGTAAAAATATACATGTTTATCTAGAGTGAGCATCCTACCTAAAGTAAAAATCAAATGTTCTAGACAAGTCAGCCATTTTTTGCAATCAAATGGTATTTAAGTACCTTAGAGGCACAGTAAATTGGTGAAAAGTATGAATGTTGCAACCAACTACTGCCTGCATTCAAATATTAACTACGCCACTTACCAGCTGTGTAACTAAACTCTGGAGAAATCAATCTCTTCCACCCTTAGCTTCTTCAGTAACAGTACCTGGTGTCTCACAGGGTAGCTGAATAGATTAAATGAGATAATCTATATTTTAAAAAGTGCTTAGCACAGTAACTGGAACTTAGTGGGCACTCAGTAAGTATTAGCTCTCTTCTTCAGTTTAGCCAATGAGTATAGCCTAGCCTAATACTATATACCAGAATAAATTCCAAATAGATCAGGGAAATAGATGTGAAAACTGAAGCCAAACAATTACTAGAAGAAAACAAGGCTGAATTCGTTTGTTTGTTTTTCAGGAAGATTAGCCCTGAGCTAACTACTGCCAATCCTCCTCTTTTTGCTGAGGAAGACTGGCCCTGAGCTAACATCCACGCCCATCTTCCTCTACTTTATACATGGGATGCCTTCCACAGCATGGCTTGCCAAGTGGTGCCATGTCCACACCTGGGATCTGAACCAGCGAACCCCAGGCCGCTGAGAAGCCAAACGTGTGAACTTAACCCCTGTACCACTGGGCTGGCCCAAGGCTGAATTTCTTAATTCCTTTAAAACCTGGTTGGGGGAAAGTGTTTCTAAAAATGACTCAAAATTCAGAAACATGATTAAAAAACCCCTCAAAACTATAACTGACTACATGAAAATATGGATATTTGCATGACAAAAATAATTACCAAAAGCTAAGTTCAGAGACAAATGACAGAATTCATTAAAAGACCATTAGGACTAATAATTGAGTTTAACAAGGCTGTGTGATACAAGATCAATATACAACAATCAATTGTATTTCTATACACCCCTTCACCCTTTGTGCCCACGCTCCATCCCCCCTTTTCCCTGGTAGCCACTAATCTGTTCTTTGTCCACAGGTTTAAATTCCTCATATGAGTGGAGTCATACAGAGATTGTCTTTCTCTCACTGGCTTATTTCACTTAACATAATTCCCTCAAGGTCCATCCATGCTGTTGCAAATGGGACAATTTTGTTCTTTTTTATGGCTGAGTAGTATTCCATTGTATATATATACACCACTTCTTCTTTATCCAATCATCTGTTGATGGGCACTTAGATTGCTTCCATGTCTTGGCTATTGTAAATAATGCTGCAATAAACATTGGGGTGCATGGGACTTTTGGAATTGCTGACTTCAAGCTCTTTGGATAGATACCCAGTAGTGGGAGGGCTGGGTCATAAGGTATTTCTGTTTTTAATTTTTTGAGAAATCTCCATACTGTTTTCCAAAGTGGCTGCACCAGTTTGCATTCCCACCAGCAGTGTATGAGGGTTCCTTTTTCTCCACAACCTCTCCAACATTTGTTACTATTTATTTTAGTTATTTTTGTCATTCTAATGGGTGTAAGGTGATATCTTAGTGTAGTTTTGATTTGCATTTCCCTGATGATCAGTGATGATGAACATCTTTTCATGTGCCTACTGGCCATCCGTATATCTTCTTTGGAGAAATGTTTGTTCATGTCTCCTGCCCATTTTTTGATCGGGTTGCTTAATTTCTTGTTGAGTTGGGAGAGTTCTTTATATATTATGGATATTAAGCCTTTGTCGGATGTATTACTTGCAAATATTTTTTCCCAGTTAGTGGGTTGTTTTTTTGTTTCAATCCTGTTTTCCCTTGCCTTGAAAATAAAATTTTAAAAATTCCACTTGCAATAGCATCAAAAGAATAAAACGCTTAGGAATATGCTTAACAAATGAAGTATAAGACATACACTGAAAACTAAAAAACATCGTAAAAAGAAATTTTAAAATATTAAATAACTAGCAAAATATCCCATGTTCACGGATCAGAATACTTAATATTGTTAGGATGGTAAAACTCCCCATAATCAATCTATAAATTTTTTTCAAAATCTCAGTTTTCTTTTTGCAGAAATCAACAAGCTGATCCTAAAATTCATTTGGAAATAGCAAGGAACCTAAAATTAGCCAAACAAAGTTAGAAGAACCCAGAATAGCCAAAGTTAGAGGCATCCTATTTCCTGATTTGAAACTTACTACAAAGCTACAGTGTTAACACAGTGTGCTACTGCAATCACAACAGACACACGGTCAATCAACACAAAAGACAAACTGACAAAAAATATTTGCAATTTATTCCACAAATAAAGAGCAAATCTCCTCGATATATAAGAAACTTTTAAAAATCTACAGGAAAAAAAGACTAACAACTTCATAGAAAATTGGGAAAAAATATGTAAAACCACAGGAAAAGACAATTAAATGGCCCGTACACATAGGAAAAGATGCTCCACAGTTTCCCTAATGAGGA
Source organism: Equus quagga (assembly GCF_021613505.1). NCBI lineage: Eukaryota > Metazoa > Chordata > Mammalia > Perissodactyla > Equidae > Equus > Equus quagga. The sequence goes on along the minus strand of NC_060279.1, from coordinate 38,207,003 downwards.
AATAGGCCACAAGGGAAGTGGGCTAGATAATTTCTAAGATATGTTCGAGTTGGCAACTGCTAATATTGTGCTCTTACCAACAAAAAAGTGACTACAGATCTACTAAAAAGTATTTTTAAAAACTATTATAAGGATTTAACTTCCTAAATTTCTAGATTACAATGCCATCAGTACTATAGTAGTGATGATGACATCATTAAAATTTCTATACTTTATTTAAGATACGTTAATTCCCAATTTCCATCACAAACTGTATTTTCCTACGTCTTCCTTGAATTCTTATAGAATTTACAGTTTGAGACACATGCTTCCTGAGGAAGGGCATAGAAATCTTTATTTTTAAAAGGATCCCCAGCTGGTCCTTATGTTGACAGTGCGAAAACATTAAATACCATTATACGTAAGGATCCTTTAGAATTTTAAACAACTAAAGTTTTTGAGGAGAAAGATCTTGTCCCCACTGCTGCCACTGTTCTGTGAAGTACCTAGAACAAAGTTAGGTAACCTTATAGCATGGAATAAGTTCTCATTAAACTGACTTCTAGAATTTATGGAAGGAACTTTCTTTTTTACTATTTTATTTTGTTTTACCTCTAGGGGATAGTTAAGGACCAGTAAAAAACTGAGCTAGGATGCAAGAGATATTACACAGGCTCTGATAAATTCCTTTTTGTTTCACTATGTCCTATTCAGAAATTCCTTCTGGGCTGATATACGAATGTTATCTCGATCAACTCCCATCTATTAACACCAAAAACAATTATAGCTTCTGAGTTAGGCTATATCATTTTCCAGTCTAAATAACAGGTTAGAGGGATATCTCACAGGTTGAGGTGATGGCTCTTTCCCCAAAGTTCAGATATATATTTTTTAAATTAGTTACTTAAAAAAATTGTGGTAAAATAAATACAACATAAATTTATCATTTTAATATTTTTTTGTGTGCGTGAGGAAGATTGGCCCTGAGCTAACATCTGTGCCAATCTTCCTCTATTTTGTATTTGGGATGCTGCCATAGTGTGGCTTGATGAGTTGAGTTGTGTGTACGTTCATGCCTACGATCCAAACCCACGAACCCTGGGGTGCTGAAGCAGAGCACGCGAACTTAACCATTATGCCATCGGGTCAGCTCCTTAATAATCTTTAATTGTCCATTTCAGTAGCATTAAGTACATTCACACTGTTGTACAACCACCCTTATCATCCATCTAGAGAATACTATTCATTTTGTAAAACTGAAACTCTGTACCCATTAAAAAATAACTGCCACCAGCTCCTGGCAACTACCATTCTCTGTTCTATCTATCTATTCATCCATTCAATGAATCTCACTATTCTAGGTACCTCATATAAGTGGAATCAAACAATATCTGTCTTTTTGTGACTGGCTCACTTCACTTAGTATAATGTTTTCAAAGTTCATTCATATTGTAAGAGGTGTTCAAATTTTCGTCCTTTTTAAGGCTGAATAATACTCCATTGTTATGTATGGGATACAATTTTTTGAAGTATCTTAAATCTTGTTATCTATTAAGCCCATCAGACCTGGATTAAAGAATAGCCAAGTCAGAAATACTAATTGCTAATAAAGCACTTTATTATCACTAGAGGGGGCTAGAGCAACACAGTTGCTGCCTATTCAACATCAACTACAAACACATTTTCCTTACATAAAACTGGACATGGCCAAGCTTCTATAACATATAAGACAGAATGTAAATGTGATTATAGACTCACTCCAAATCCTTTTGCATTCCTAAGTGGCAGACTGAGCTTTCATAAATCATGATTCATAATTCCTGAGAACATACACAGTGACGGCCTGATACATTTTACTCCACATTAGGAGCCACATCACATGTTTACAGTTCTTTAATCATCTCTGTTAATGCAATCTTATTTGCTCCTTTTATAAAAACAAGCTACTCCTGGATGTGGTTGTTGACAAGTATCATTTATTATTATTAATAATTTTTGTTTTTTTCTAGGAAAAAAGAGGCAAAAGGTTCTTATAAAATTCAATCATGGGGCTGGCCCCGTGGCCGAGTGGTTAAGTTCGCGTGCTCTGCTGCAGGCGGCCCAGTGTTTCATTGGTTCGAATCCTTGGCGCGGACATGGCACTGCTCATCAAACCACGCTGAGGCAGCGTCCCACATGCCACAACTAGAAGGACCCGCAACGAAGAATATACAACTGTGTACTGGGGGGTTTTGGGGAGAAAAAGGAAAAAATAAAATCTTTAAAAAAAAAAAATTTCAATCATGATGGGTGACTGCAGAGAAAAGAAGATCAAAAACAGGATTTAAAAGACAAATGCATAAAAAGTAATTATGAATGTATGTTTTCGGGCACACAATGAATTAACAAATAAATAAATAATTTACAACATCAATAACATAAAAGGGGGTATGGAGCTTTTTAGGAATAGTTTTTGTATGTGATTAGTTAAGTTGGTATCAATTCAAATTACATAGTTATATCTTTAGGAAGTTATGTGTAATTTCCATGGTAACCACAGAGAAAATAGCTATAGAATACACACAAAAGGAAATAAGAAAGGAAGCAAAACGTGTTACTACAAAAAAGATCAACTAAGCACAAAAGAAGGCAGTAATGGAGGAAATGAGGGACAAAAAGCTCTAAGACATATGGAAAACAACAAAATGGCAAGTGTAAGTCTTTCCTTACCTGTTATTACTTTAAATGCAAATGGATGAAACAATAGTCAAAAGGCAGAGAGGAGCAAAATGGATAAAAAACATGATGTAACTATGTGCTGGCTACAACAGACTCACTTTAGATCCAAAGACACAAACAGGTTGAAAGCGAAAGAATGGAAAAAGATATTCCACATAAAAAGTAACAAAAAGAGAGGTGTGGAGGCCATACTCATATCACAAAAAGATGCTTTAAGTAAAAAACCGTTAGAAGAGACAAAGAAGGACAATAAATATTGACAAAAGAGTCCATTTACCAAGATGCTATAACAATTATAAACAAATGTTCACCAAAAATAAATGAAGGAAACATGGACAGAACTGAAGGGAGAAATAGACAGTCGTACAATAATAGTTGGAGACTTCAATGTACCAATTTCAATAATGGTTAGCATGACCACACAGAAGATCAATAAGGATTTGAACAACAATATAAACCAATTAGATATAACAGAAATATAAAAACCACTCCACTCCAAAACAGCAGATTACATAATTTTCTCAAGTGTACGTGGAACATTCTCCAAAAGAGACCATATGGTTAGGCCACATAATAAGTCTTAATAAATTTAAAAAGACTGAAATCATACAAAATATCTTTTATAATCGCAAAGGAATGAAACTAGGTATGAATAACAGAAGGAAAACTAGAAATTCACAAATATGTGGAAATGAAGCAACATACTCTTAAAAAACCAATAGCTCAAATAAGAAATCAAAAGGGAAACTGGAAAATACCTTGAAATGAATGAGAATGAAAACACCACAAAACCAAACTTATGTGATGCACTTTTTAAAAGCAGTGCTAAGAGAGAAATTTATAGGTAAAAACACATACATTAAAAGAGAAGAAAAGATCTCAAATCAATAATTTAATTGTACAATGAATAGTCACTGATACAGCCACTGTGGAAAAGTTTGGTGGTTCTTTAAAAAGCTAAACATAGAATTACCACATGATCTAGCAATTCCACTCCTAAGTATCAACACAAAGGACTGAAACAGGGACCTGAACAGATAAATGTATGCTGCTGTTCACTGAAGCATTATTAACGACAGCCAAAATGTAGAAACAACCCAAGTGTCCACCAACAGATGAATAAACAAAATGTGGTGTATATATACAATGGAATATTATTCAGCCACAAAAAGGAATGAAGTTCTGATTCATGCTACAACATGAATGAATGTTGAAGACAATATGTTAAATGAAATACTCTAAAAAAGAAGCACAAGTATTGCATGATTTCACTCACCTGGGGTACCTAGAATAGGCAAATTCATAGAAACTAAAAGTACATTAGACATTATTAGGGGCTGGGGGTGTAGGAGTGGGGAGTTATTGATTAATGGTTAGAGTTTCTGTTTGTGGTAATGAAAATTTTAGGAAATATATAGTGGTAATGGTTGCACAATGTTGTAAATGTAATTAATGCCACTGAATTTTACATGTAAAAATGACTAAAATGGCAAATTTTGTTATATATATTTTATCACAATTAAAAAAAATAATGTAATATACCAAAAACTACTGACTTGTACACCTGAAATAGGTTAATTGTATACTATGTGAATTACATCTCAAACTTTTTTACAGAATAAAAAAGAGTATAGGGAATGTCCTTTGGGAGATAGGAAACAACTCTCTGGGAGAGTGAAATGCAGAAGAAACTACTAAGATTTATTCTGAGTGCATATTGTATGCCAGTCATTTTAAATATGCCATTTCATTTACGTACAAGTGTATGAGAGACTAGAATTCATGCTTTGGAAATAAAACAATGTAGTCTGGGATGATGAAAAAGTTCTGGAGACGGACAGTAGTGATGGTTGCACAACAAGATAATGTACTTAATGCTACTGAATGGTGCCCTTAAAAGAATTTAAATAATAAATTTTATGTCACGTCTATTTAACCACAGTACTAATTAATTTAAAAAACATTGAAACATGAAGCTACTGTATTCGTTTTAAAAACTTTACTTGAGCCGTTCGTCTTGACAATGATTTTTTTGGATTTGACACCAAATGCAAAGGCAACAAAAGCAAAAATAAACAAGTGGGACTACATCAAACTAAAACGCTTTTGCACAGCAAAGGAAACCATCAACAAAATGAAAAGGCAAACTACTGAACACGAGAAAATATTTGCAAATCCTAAATTTAAAAGGGGGTTAATATCTAAAATATATAAAGAACTCACACGACTCAAGAGCAAAAAAAGAAACAATCTGATTAAAAAATGGGCAGAAGATCCAAACAGACATTTTTCCAAAGAAGACATACAGAAGGCCAACAGGTACATGAAAAGATGCTCAACATCACTAATCATCAGGGAAATGCAAATTAAAACCACAGAGAGATCATCTCATTAACCTGTTAGAATGGCTCTAACAGGTTAACTCTAACATGTTAGAATGGTTATTATCAAAAAGACAAGAAATAACAAGCGTTGGCAAGGAGGTGGAGAAAAGGGAACCTTTGTGCACTGTTGGTGGGAATATAAATTGGTGCAGCCCCTAAATAAAACCTTATGGAGGGTCCTCAAAAAATTAAAAATAGAATTACCATATAATTCACCAATTCCAATTCTGGGTATTTATCCAAAGGAAAAGAAAATACTACTCAAAAAGATATATGCACCCCCATGTTCACTGCAGCATTATTTACAATAGACAAGATATGGAAACAACCTGTGTCCATTGATGAATGAATGGATAAAGAAAATGTGGTATATACACACAATAGAATATTGTTCAGCCATAAAAAAGAATAAAATTTTGCCATTTGTGACAACATGAACCTTGAGGGCATTATGCTAAGCGAAATAAGTCAGACACAGAAAGACAAATGCCACACGATCTCACATTATACGTGTAATCTAAAACAAACTGGAAAAAACCCACTAAAAACCAAGCTTATAAATATAGAGAACAGATTGGTGGTTGCCAGAGGCAGGGTGGGGGGGTGAGGGTGGGGATAGGGTGCTAAATGGATAAAGAGAGTCAAAAGGTACAAATTTCCAGTTATAAAGTAAATAAGTCATAGGGATATAATGTAATGTACAGCATAGAGACGACAGTTAATAATACTGTATTGAATATTTGAAATTTGCTAAGTGAGTAAATCTTTAAAGTTTTCATCACAAGAAAAAAATTCTGTAACTATGCATGGTGACGGATATTAACTAGACTTACTATGCTCATCATTTTGCAATATATACAAATATCAAATCATTATGTTGTACACCCGAAACTAATATAATATTGAATGCCAATTATACCTCAATTTAAAAAAACTAAACTAAACAGAAATGATTAAAAATAAACTTTACTCAGGTTATTTTCATTTTCTTAGTGATTGACATACGAATCAGATAAACTGAAGTCTTAACTGGTTTAGCTAAAAATGATCTGTGTGACTTGAACAAGTCATTTAACCTTCTATTAGCTTCAGTTTTCCCATCTGTCAAATGAAGGATTAGGTTTACCAGAAGTGAGGGAGGTTGTGTGGGGGTGGGGAAAAGGGGTGTATGGAAATCTCTATACTTTCTGCTCAATTTTGCTGTGAATCTAAACTGCTCTACAAAAGAATATTTATTAATTAAAACAAATAAAAATCAAAATCTACTTCATACAGGTAATGGTGTAAGCTTTACCATCCAGTCAACACTCCTACATTTAAACTGAATTCAGAGCCTAGAATATTCCTAAGGCATTTCAGGTGAAAGTAAACCATATTCTGGTATTTAATCCTACTGTAGCCATTAGACTATCTAAAGATAATCTAAAGAAGGAATTTTAATTCATCATCCTCACTCTCTGAAAAGCAGCAGGATTCAGTGGTAAAACAACAGCAGTGGGACCTCTAAATGCTCAAGACTCCAGTATTGATTTCAACAGCAAATTTTGTAAACTTAGGCAAATTCCTTAACCTTTCTGCATCAGTTTCTTAAGAAGTAGATAGTAACCACCTGCTATACCATTTCCCATAGATTTAATATGAAAGCATTCTCAAAATTTAAACGATAGATCAAATGTAAGATGGTACCATGCTTTTATTTCCAAAGACACATATTACTTTGAGGAAATGACAGCTAAGTGTAAACACTATGTATTATATATAATATGAATAGTAATATAATAAATATTATATAACATTATAGAACAAGTAAATCTATTCTATATATATGATTGGCATGAAAATAAGCAATATTCTGTAAGCGTTAAAATTAGTTAACCTATTTTCTGTAATAGATTCAGTACTCAAAAGTAGCCTATGAATCAAATTAAGTGCATGAGGAGAGTTTCTTATTTTATAAAACCTAAAAGTCACAGTATTTGACAGCTAGGATAGTCTTAAGGTTACAGCTATATAGTACAACAGCTTCATTTTATACATTAAGCTTCATTTTTATGATTCCCAGAGAAACTAAGTAATTTGCCCAAATGTTACACGACAGTGATGGACCTAAAAGTAGAACCCAAGGCTCCTGTCAAAGGTAGTGTTAATTTTTCCATACTATGCTGTTTCACCGTAATATATACTCTAAAGTCTAAAGTTCACCCTTCAATTCACCTGATATATATTTGATATTCTATATTCTTTTAAACTCTTTTTAGATAAAATGAAATGTAAAATTCAGAAGTAATACAGCATTTTTAGAACTTCAAGCAATAAAGATAAACGTAAAATAAGAAATGGAAACCTCACTTCTCCATTGCAAACCCTATAACCCAGAAGGATATAGTCGTCACAATAATATCCGTGGGGGGGGAGGGGGGGATTATTCTGGATTATCTGGGTGGGCCCAATGTAATCACAAGGGTCCTTATAAGTGGAAGAGGGATATAAAAGAGGAAGAGACAGTGAAAACAGAACGAAGGCTGAAGTGATGCAATGTGAGGACTCAACCGGTCATTGCTGGTTTTGAAGACAGAAGGGGCCTCAAGCCAAGGAAGGCAGGTAGCCTCTTGAAGCTGGAAAGGCAAGGAAAAGAATTCTATCCCAGAACCTCCAGAAGGAATGCAGCCTTAACAACACCTTGATTTTAGCGTGGAGACACTCATTTTGGGCTTCTGAACTCAGGAACTACAAAATGATAAGTTTATGTTGCTTTAAGCAACTTAGTGATTTGTTATAGCAGGCATAGAAAACTAATATACAGGTTAACCTCTGTTAATAGTTTGGAGACTATATTACTAGACATTTTTTGGTGGCTATATAAACATATATTACTAATAGAGGTTTTCTTAAACCTAGGAACACTGGCTGTACCACTTTTATCTGGTATGTTAGCTAATGATATCATCATAAACTCAGGAATACAAAATAAAACACTGGGATATCATTGACTTTGCCCTGTCCTATACTCATCCAATCAGCCTATAATTCCTTTCAATTTTTTTTTATTGAGGTAACACTGATTTATAACATTATAAAAACTTCAGGTGTACATCACTGTATTTTGACTTCTGTATAGACTACATCATGTTAACTGCCAAAAGTCTAGTTTCTATCTGTTACCATACAAATGTCTCCCATTACCCCTTTCACCCTCACCCAACTCCTTTTCCCCTCTGGTAAGCACCAATCTGTTCTCCTTATCTATGTGTGTGTTTTTTGTTGTTGTTTTATCTTACACATATACATGAAATCATACAGTATTTGTCTTTCTCTGCCTGACTTTCATTTAGTGTAATACCCTCAAGGTCCATCTATATTGTTGCAAATGGCAAGATTTCGTTTTTGATGGCTGAGTAATATTCCATTGTGTATGTGTGTGTGTACGTATGTATATAGTGCAGGATGTCAATACATATATATATATATATATGTATACACACACACACACACAGACATATACCACATCTTCTTTATCCATTCATCTGTTGATGGGCACTTAGGTTGTTTCCAAGTCTTGGCTATTGTAAACAATGCTGCAACGAACAATCTTTTCAAATTAGTGTTTTTGTGTTCTTTGGATAAATACCCAGAAGTCGAATAGCTGAATCATATGGTAGGTTCTATTTTTAAGTTTTTGAGGAATCTCCATACTATTTTGCAAAGTGGCTGCACCAAATTTACATTCCCACCAGCAGTGTACGAGGGTTTAATTTGTTTCAGTTTAAATGTCAAAAATTTTCAAGAGTCCACTCTTTCCAACATTCTACTGCTGCTATCACCTTAGTTCACGACATTACTTCTATTCTGGAAAAGTGCACAGGTGTCCTCCTTCCTGTCTTCTAACTTCTAATACTTCCTCGTCTAATTCATTTTCCATACTGATACTGTGGTTTTGTCTTGATCTAATTTTGATTCAATCCCCTCATGGCTTCTTAAAATCTATAATGATTTATATACAAAAGAATAACCTTGTGATTTCTTTGTATCATTCTGTGGCCCAAAAAAACAAACTGCCAGAGCACGGAGAATTTTTAGGGCAGTGAAACCACTCTGTGTGGTACTACAATGGTGGATATATGTTATTATACATTTATCAAAAGCCATAGAACGTACAACACCAAAAGAGAACCCTAATGTCAACTCTGGACTTCGGGTGATAACGACATGTCAATGTAGGTTCAGTGATTGTAATAAACGTACCACCATAGTGCAGGATGTCGATAGTAGAGGAGGCTGTGCATGCCTGAGGAGAGGGCATTTATGTGAACTTGCTGTTGCTTCCATCAATTTTGCCATGAACCTAAAACTGCTCTAAATATTATCATTTATTAATTAAAAAAACAAAACAAACAAAAAAACAAAATTGCTACCAACAAAAAACAATCAGCCCACAAAAATATACTGGCTTCACAGCTTGCAAGAACGTATACATGTATTAATCTGATCAATGTTGTTAAAAATATTCCAGAATAAACTGTTTTCTTCCTATTTATTTCTATGAGATGAAGAGCTAGTTCTAACATAAACAAGGTGATATTCAGTCCATTTTCAGAGCAAAAGACTTTTGTCTGACTAAAGATATTTTTAAAACATTAATATGTTTGATGATACTGATCTCTTGATGTACAATCTGACTATTAATCTCCCATTTTTAGGGATTTAATCCAGAAAAAGCACACTGGTAAAGACAGAAGTAAAATTTGAACTTAATTTTTTTAGCAGAAAACTTAATAAATAAATATATCTGCTTTCTCTATTCAGCATCTCCCCAAAATGCATTTCCATTTTCTCATTTGTAGAGACAGGATGCTAATTTTTTTCTAGGTATTGTCATGTGGAATAATTACAATTATTTCCCAGCCTTCTCTTTGGCTGAAGTGTGGTTACATGACTATGTTCGGCCAGTGACTATAAAATGAGGTTTTGAAGTTTCCTTTCTTAATTGGGCTGCTATAACAAATTACCATAGACTGGGTGGCTTAAACAACAAATATTTATTTCTCACTATTCTGGAGGCTAGCAAGCCCAAGATCAGGGTTGGGTTCTGGTGAGAGTGCTCTTTCTAGCTTTCCAATGCTGGCTTCTTCTTGTATCCTCCTCACACGGTGGAGAGAGAGATCATTTCTCTGTGTCTCTTCTTGTAAGGGCGCTAATCCCATTCATGAGGGCTCCATCCTCATGACCTAATTACCTCCCAAAGGCTTCACCTCAAAATACCATCACATTGGAGATTAGGGTCTCAACACACAAATTTTGAGGTGCGTACATGCAGTCCATAGTGTTTCCTTACAAAGAAAGTGGATGCTTTTTACTCCCTTTCCTCTTTTCTGCTCTCTGTAACGAAGACCTTATGGCTAGGCTCTAGTAGCTATATCAGAATAAGAAGTAACCATAATGCAAGCCTAGTGTTGAAATGGAAGAACAGAAAAGAAAAGTAGTCCAAGATATCCTATTAACCCTGAAGTGTGTACTACACAACTTATTTTAATTGAAAGGAAAATAAATGTCTATTTTTTCAGTCTTGGTTATTTGAGAGGATTTCCTATTATTGGCAGCTGAAACTAAGCTTAACTAATAAAACATTTTTAGGATACAAGAAGCATGAATACAGTACAAAGAGTTTATGTGATATCTACCTCAGTGGCATAACTATGAAAAATATTTTCAATGCAAAATAAAGTGCTGTGGTTTACCTGTTGATCACTTTAACCACACCAATTCCATGATCTCTAAAATCTAACTGCTCCTCTTTGAATTTCACTTTCTTGCCTAAATTCAGACCCTTATGACCTTTTGATGGATACTGTGAGTTTCTGCCAGTACTAACTCTCTCATTCATTTTCTACTCTCTTGCCAGAGTTATCATCTTAAAACACAAACTTGCACTTTTCTCTTCCTTTCTTAAAAATATCATTTTGAATTTCCTATAGCGTAATGGGATAAATATCTTAAAGCAGTAAAGTTAATCATTTTGTGGTCCCTATTATATAACGCTTATTTTCCACACTACCATTACATTTCAGAAACATTGAAATTTTGAGTTGTTCTAATGTATGAAAAATCTTTGCATCCTAGTACGTGCCTTCGTACATGCTATTCTCTCCAACTAGAATGTCCTTCTCCATCTTGCAAACTACTACTGAACCTCCAAAACCTAACTCAACTATAATCTATGAAATACTTACTCAATGATATAGTTAGTTGATATCTCTTTGGGGTTTAAAAAATTCTCAATTAGAATGCTTATCAAGCCGTACTTTCCCAAGAGAACTTGACGTTCTTCAAAGCAAGGACTATTTTACTCATCTGGAAAAGTTTTCGGAACACAGAAAGCATTCAATCAGTGAGGAATGAATGCAGAAAATCATCAAGATCATTTTAGATACACACATAGTGCCATTTTTCTTATTTTTACCTAAGAGAAAAGCCACCATCAGAATCCAAACTATAGATACGTAATCTAGAAAGGCAGGGAAAAGATAAAGATCGGGAAGATAATTAGCCCCTAAGAAATAGTGCAGTATCATGGGTACAGTGAACACTGAGGTGTTTATGATGGGATTCATATTTGTCTATATCATATTTGTATTGTGTTTTTGGATAGTCAAAGTATTTTTTCAAACGTGGAAGAATAACAGGTCTTTAAAGGATGTCAGCTGATAGGTACTATTACTTACTCTGTAGTTTTGTAAACGTCAGAATACAGCCCTGCTTTCTGAAACTTCTTCTTTGGGGGACGTGGGGCCTTCTTTTCCCTTGGGATGAGAGAAAGCACAGGCTGCAAGGTACTTTCAGGTTCGGGAGGTTTGGCTGGGGTTTCAGGAGGACTGGGAATCTCAACTGCTGCTTCAGTAAAGCTAGAAAGAGAAGTTTAAAGATAATTTTATGGTGAAAAAAAAATTTTCCTACAAATGATTGTCTATTTAAAAAAACATCACAGCAATTAAAAAAAGAAAGATAAGGACTTCCTCATCTGGCCATGCTGGAGTAACAGATACCAGACTTGTCCTCCTGACAGAAACTAACAGAAATATAGTAAACTACTATAAACGTGGAGAAGTTTACAAAATAATTACCTGACATTGGACAACAGTGTAGCACTGTGATCCTTGAGAAAATTGAAAAAGAAAAAGAAATGAGATGAGTCCTACAACCACTTTGCCTTTCTAAGAAGGACTGTCGTGGAAGGAGTGGAACCAAAGCAAGAGAATGCCCAATGTGATGAGCTGAAAAGAGAAAAATCAGACTACGGAGAGGCTGAGGTAGCTGGAATTCATGGAGCAGAGTGTTTGAGAAAAATAAATCTAGAAATCTTTGTATGGGGCTCTTCTAGTATATTGCTATGTACTAGGTTGTGCATGTACAGGGTGAACTTTCATAAGGCTGGACAAAGAACCACCAGAGTACTGCAATCTGAACAATTCTCAGAGCTCACACATAATGGTAGATATTCAGATTCCACTAGGAAGAGTAGAAAGACATTGCCTAACACTGGGGGCATTTGATAGAGATCCGAAAGGGTAATTTTACCCATTTTTGAAGGGCTCAGCTATCCCCGGAAAAAAGACCAGCTCTAATAAAGCTTAAAAACAATCTTAAAAAGAATCCAAAGGGCCAACCCTGTGGCCTAGTGGTTAAGTTCACACACTCTGCTTCGGCAGCCCAGGTACGTGGGTTTGGATCCTGGGCATGCACCTACACCACTCATCAGCCAAGCTCTGGCGGTGATCTACATACAACATGGAGGAGGACTGGCAACATATGTTAGCTCTGGGCTAATCTTCCTCAGAAAAAAAAAAATCCAAGCTGATCCATGAACAACTTAACTGCCTACCAAAATAAAATTAAACACTTGAAAAAGAACAAAACCAGACCACAATAACGTGACATTCACAATGTAAAAAAAAAATTCATCATGAAAAAGAATTTAAAGACTAATGGCCAAAATTTTTCCAATTTGATAAAAAGTATAGTGCCAGGAAACTAAACAAACCATAAGCAATATAAACTCAAATAAAATAAGTAAGGCATATGATAATAAACTTGCTGAAAACTATTGATGAAGAAAATAAAAGGAGCCAGAGAAAAAATACAAATTTCTACACAAGAATACAAAAACAAGAATGAGTGCAGACAGATTTCATGTTTGAAACAATGCAAGTCAGAAGGCAAGGAAATAACATCTATAAGTGCTAAGGGTCGGGGGTGGGGGGAGCCTATCACAATAGAATTCTAAATCAATCAAAAACATCTTTAAAAATTAAGGTGATTCCAGGTCCAGCTCTATTCCAGGCAAAGCTGAAATAGACACTTCTACCTATCCTCCCACGAACTACAACTAAAAACCCTAGAAATTATATATAAAATAAACATAAGCAAACAGACTGGCTTGGGACCTTGGGACCTAAGTAATGACACAGTAGAGAATTTCCTAGATTTTCTTTTTGCCTCATACTTAATGACGAAAGACTGAAAACAGTTGCTCTAATATCATGAGAAAGGCAAACATCTATTCTCATCACTTATATTCAAAATGACAGTAAACGTTCCAGCCAGTGTAAAATGGCAAGAAAAAGAAAAAAATCTGAAAGTGTGAGCCCTTGAATTTTGTTCTTTTTCAAGATTATTTTGGCTATTTGGGATCCCTTGAGATTCCTTATGAATTTTAGGATGGATATTTCTATTTCTGCAAAAAACGTCAATGGGATTTTGATAGGGAACTGCACTGCATCTCTGGATCACTTTGGGTAGTACTGATACTTAACAATATTAAGTCATCCAATCTGTGAACACAGGCTGTCTTTCCATTTAAGTCTTCTTTAATTTTGTTTAACAATCTTTTGTAGTTTTCAATGTACAAGTCTTTTGCTTTCCTAAGTTTATTCTTAAGTACTTCATTATTTTTGATGTTATTGTAAATGGAATTGTTTTCTTAACTCCCTTTTTGGAAAACTGTTCGTGTACAGAAATGCAACTGATTTTTGCATGTTGATTTTGTACCCACAAATTTGCTGAATTCCTTTAACAGCTTTTTGTATGGAATCTTTAGGTTTTCTACATATAAGATCATAGCATCTGTGAACAGAGCTAACTTTACTTTTTCCTTTACAATTTGGACGCTATTTACCTCTTTTTCTTGCTTAATTGCTCTGGTTAGGAATTTCAATACTATGTTGAACTGAAGTGGCAAAAGTGGGGGTCCCTTCCTTATTCCTGATATTAGGGGAAAAGCTCTCAGACTTTCACCACTAAAGTAGTTAGCTTTGTGTTTTTTATATATATACAGCCTTTATTATGTTGAGGTAGTTTCTTTCTATTTCTAGATTGTTGAGGGTCTTTTTGGTTGCTTTTTTTTTTTTTTGAGGAAGATTAGCCCTGAGCTAACTGCTGCCAATCTTCCCCTTTTCGCTGAGGAAGACTGGCCCTGAGCTGACATCCATGCCCATCTTCGTCTACTTTATATGCGGGATGCCTACCACAGCATGGTGTGCCAAGCGGTGTCATGTCTGCACCCAGGATCCGAACCAGCGACCCCCAGGCTGCTGAGAAGCAGAACGTGCAAACTTAACTGCTGCACCACCGGGATGGCCCCTAGATTTCTGAGTTTTTATCATGAACATGTGTTAGATTTTGTCCAATTCTTTTTCTGCATTTATAGATAGGATCATGTGGTTTTTCTTCTGTAGTCTGTTGATGTGACTAACTGATTTCTGAATGTTGAATAAGTCTTGCATAACTAGGATAAATCTTACTTGGTCATGGAATTAATCTATAATTTTAAAAAATTATTTATTTATTTAACCATTTATTATATATATATTTTTACTGTTCTCCCTACCAGCCATATTCATTTCTACTTCTGTGCCTTATCTTATATTTCTTTCTCCCGCAATCAAACATGTTTTCTGGGGGCCAGCCCAGTGGTGCATTGGTTAAGTTTGCATGTTCCGCTTCGGTAGCCCGGGGTTCACTGGTTCGGATCCCGGGTGCGGATCTACGCACCACTTGTCAAGCCATGGTGTGGCAGGCATCCCACATATAAAGTAGAGGAAGATGGGCATGGATGTTAGCTCAGGCCAGTCTTCCTCAGCAAAAAGAGGAGGATAGGCGGCAGGTGTTAGCTCAGGGCTAATCTTCTTCTTAAAAAAAAAACGTTTTCTGCTTTCCTGCTTATCCTCTACATGTATAAATTCTCTAAGTGCCATGTTTCTCCAAGTGCTGTTCATACACCATATACATGAGAATCACCTTGGGGGCTTATAAGAAATGCAAATGCCTACTCAGGGAATTTTAAAAATTCCAATTAAAGAGGTCTGGGATGGACACCTTCCTAATCTTGCTGATCCCTGATACCTCAAACTGGGTACTCTCTTCACAAGAACATCTTTCTCATCCTACTTGGGCTCTGACACCCTAGGCTGGTTGATACTCTCTCCCCCTTCCCCAGGGCCCAACTCCTCACCCCATTAAGGCTCCAACATCTAGCTTGGGTGACCATGGTTTCCATACCCCAGGTGGACACCTACCTAATGGCTTTAAGATTGAATTTTTCAGGAAAGAAAAGAGGAAGACGTGAGGCATTTTAAAACATGGCTTTATGATATATTTATCTACACCAATACAATACTTTGTTTAGTTTCTGCTGGGTTATTTTTGCTTTATAAAAATAGTGTCAGGCAATATATCATTTTTAGGGACTTGTTTCTTTCACTTCATGTTATATTTCTAAGACTCATTCATTATTATTGTGTGTCAGCTGTAATTCATTAATTTTATTACCATATCATATTCAGTAGTGTGAAAAAATACAATATATTCATTCCTTTTCCTGTTAATCATGGATATTTCTAGTTTTTACATATTATAACCAATCTTGTTATTACCTTTCCAAAAAGTGTTTTCTGGTGTCCACTGGGTAAGAGTTTTTCCAAGCTATCTAAAAGGGCATGGCTAGATTACATAGGGTTGATTTGTAACACTTTTTTGGTTATATATTCTGGATACCAAAAACATATACGTGATATGCATTATAAATTCTTCTCCCACTTTGTAGCAAGTCTTCGTGTTTGTCAGGATGATGTTTGGTAAACAGAAGTTCGTAGTTTTAATATAATCCAGAATATCAATCTTTACCTGTATGGTTATTGTATTTGATATCCTGTTGATGAGATCCTTTCTGACAACAAGGTGATAAAGTTTTTCTCTCTCCTATTAGTCTTTAAAAATTTAAAGTTTTGCTTTTTACACTTAGGTATTTAATCAATTGGGAATTAATTTTTGTATGTGGGATAAGACAGAATCCAATTTCATTCCCATTCCTATGCAGTATCAACTTCTGGGGCACAATTTATTGACTACTATTTTTTTTTCCCTATTGATATGCAGTGTCACCTTTGTTACACAGCAAGCTCTCATACAAGAATGGATCTGTTTCTCTTGGATTTACTCAGCCCATACTAGCTTAATATACCATAGCTTGAAATGAAGCCTTGGGACAAATCCATTGCTTTATACGGTAATTCCATTCCTGGGTATTTACCCTAGAGAAATTAGTGCCCATATCCAACAGCAGACATTAGAGTGTATTAAGAGTAGCATTTTTGGATAACAGTACCAAACTGGAAATAACGTAGCAGTGAAATGGAAAGACTGTATTATATACAAACGATGGATTACCACACAATAATGAAAAGGAAGCAACTACAGCAACATGCAACAACACAGATGGTTTAACGTGTATGTTTTTTAAGATTTTATTTTTTCTTTTTTATCCCCAAAGCCTACCGGTACATAGTTGTGTATTTTTAATTGTGGGTCCTTCTAGTTGTGGCATGTGGGACATTGCCTCAGCATGGCTTGATGAGTGGTGCCATGTCCACGCCCAGGATCCGAACTGGTGAAACCCTAGGCCGCTGAAGCGGAGCATGCAAACTTAACCACTCAACCATGGGGATGGCCCCCTAACATGTGTATGTTGAGCAAAAAAGGTTAAGACACAGGTGCGCTGGCATAGCAGTTGAGTTCATGCACTCCACTTTGGAGGCCTGGGGTTCGCCGGTTTGGACCCTGGGCACAGACCTACGCACCACATATCAAGCCATGCTATGGCAGGTGTCCCACTATGAAATAGAGAAAGATGGGCACAAATGTGAGCTCAGGGCCACTCTTTCTCAGCAAAAGGAGGACTGGCAGCGGATGTCAGCTCAGGGCTAACCTTCCTCAAAAAAAAAAAAAAAAGCAATACACAAAAGCATATGTCTTGTATAGTTTCACTTCAATAAAGTTCAGGAAGGCTGAACTAAACTGTATTGTCTAGGCTTGCATAGTTAAATGGTTAAAAGAAAAAAAAGGTAAAGATGTGGTTACTTCAAAAGTCAGGAGATTGATTATAGCTAGTGGTGAGGAAGCAGTTTATGATTGGGAAGGCATATGTGATGCTAGCAATGTTCTATACGTCCACTTGTTCTATATCTACATGGGTGTCAATTTTATCAAAATTTTTTAAACTGATTATTTATGTTTATATACTGTCTGTATGTGTATTCCCTCCCCCGCCACTCCCCTCACATTCTCTAAAGAGTTTTAATGAGGGTCGGCCTGGCGGTGCAGCGGTTAAGTTCGCACGTTCTGCTTCTCGGCGGCCCGGGGTTCACTGGTTTGGATCCCGGGTGCGGACATGGCACCACTTGGCAAATGCCATGCTGTGGTAGGCGTCCCACGTATAAAGTAGAGGAAGATGGGCACGGATGTTAGCTCAGGGCTAGTCTTCCTCAGCAAAAAGAGGAGAATTGGCAGCAGGTGTTAGCTCAGGGCTAATCTTCCTCCAAAAAAAAAAGAAAAAAGTTTTAATGCGACTGGAATGATCTTTTTCTTTACAGCGTGGTAGAACTCTCTTTTAAGCCATCTGGTGCTTTCTTTATGGCAAGATTTGAAATTATAGATTTAATTTACATAACAGAATCACTCTATTTCTTCTTGAGCAGGGTTTTTTCCTAGGAATTCATATACTTCAACGAAGTTTTCCAATTTGTTGGGCATAAAGTTCTTATAGTAGTCACTTTTAATCTCTCAAATACAGCTTATCTCCTTTTCAATTCTTAATGTTATTATTCTCTTTCTCTTTCTTTATTGATCAACCTTAGCAAAAGTTTGTATATTTTATTAGTTTTCAAGGAACTAACTTTGGTCTTCAGTGATTCTCTCTTTTGTACCTTCACTTTCTTTTGTTAATGTATGTTTTATCTCCTTCCTTTACCATTTTGAAGCTTATTCTCTTGTTTTTCTAATTTCTTACTTGGACTCTTGGTTCATAAATTTTTGGCATTTAAAAAAATAATCTAAGGGGGCCGGCAGCATAGTGGTTAAATTCATGTGCTCTGCTTCAGTAGCCTGAGGTTTGCAGGTTTGGATCCCAGGCACAGAGCTAGCACTGCTCACCAAGCCACACTGTAGCAACATCCCACATAAAAAATAGAGGAAGATTGGCACTGATGTTAGCTCAGGGCTGATCTTCCTCACACACACACACACACAAAATATACATATATAAAAGCACTAAAGGCTATGAATCTCCCTCTGGGTACCTCTTTGGATACATCCTACAAGTTTCAATATGTAGCACAGTATTTATTCAGTTGTGGATTTTTTTTTTTTTTTGAGGGAGATTAGCCCTGAGCTAAATGCTGCCAATCCTCCTCTTTTTGCTGAGGAAGACTGGTCCTGAGCTAACATCCGTGCCCACCTTCCTCTACTTTATATGTGGGACGTCTACCACGTGTGGCCCGCCAAGTGGTGCCACATCTGCACCCGGGATCCGAACTGGCAAACCCCGGGCCACCGAAGCCAAACTTGGCACTCTACTGCTGCACCACTGGGCTGACCCCAGTTCTGAATATTTTTAATATGACTTTATCTTTTACATGAGTTTTAAAAAGTTATTTTTTTTCCTTTGAGAACTAGGATTTGAATCCAGGTTTTTCTGAATATAGAACTCAGCTCAGAACCATCACACTATTCTTTTGCATTCTGGTTTGTAATTAATCAACAAATAGTGACCAAACTCTTTCACATGGTATACAAGGCCCTGTGCATGATCTGGCCACCACAACCTTTTCTCTTGATTCATTTGACACCAAACTACTCTAATTCACTCTGTGTTTAAGCCACACAGGCTTTCTTTCACTTCCCTCAACCTGCCATGCCTTTTCATTCTCATCAGCCTATAATGTTTACAGTAGCCCTCCTCCTATAAATAACAGATGAAATCTGTTCTTCAGATTTTATCTTAGACATTACACTCATGGGGAAACTAAGCCAGTTACCACTCTGATATATTCTCATAATCCTAAAGAACTCTTCATAATAGCATTTAGACAGTAAGATCCACAAGGACACGGAATCTATATTTGCTTACCACTGTATCTATCCTAGGCACATGGACTAAATAATTTTGCAAGAAATACTTATTGAATAAATGAACAAACTCCTGCTACATAACAAGTATTATAGTAGATTCTAGTTAGAGAAAGGCAGAAATTTGTTGCTCTCTCTAGGAACTCACTGTGTGATGTCCTTTCTTGTACCATCTCTTGATGGTAGAAACTGTATCTTTCTCTTCATAATCTCTTCAAATTGCAGAATATAACTTTGTGGAAAATAAGTGTTTAATGCTGACTAAGATACTAGAATTTGCTGGAACAGAAAGGCTTATCTGAAATAAAGCCTCTACTCTGAAGCTTGCTTTTTCTGTGCGTAAGGAAGACTGGCCCTGAGCTAACATCTATTACCAATCTTCCTCGTTTTACTTGATGAAGATCATCACTGAGCTAACATCTGTGCCAATCTTCCTCTACTTTATGTGGGATGCTGCCACAGCATGGCTTGATGAGTGGTGCTAGGTCCCCACCCAGGATCTGAACCTGAGAATCCTGGGCAGCCAAAGCAGAGTGCATGAAGTTCACCACCACACCACCAGGCCACCCTCTGAAGCATATTTTTAAGGTCACCCTTCCTAAAGCGAATGGTCAAGATGTCACAAACTGTCACTTTCTTACTACACTGAAGGCAGAACTCATTCTCTTCTTAGGTATTTTAAAGCCTTAGTAATTAAGACAGAATAAAACTGATATCAAAACAGACTGATGAGAATAAAAATATTAAAAAAGACCCTAATACCCAAAGATACATAAGAATTTAGTATATGATAAAGATATCATTTCAAATAAGTAAGGAAAGGATAAATTAATAAATAATGGTAAGACTACCATTTAAAAATTGAAAAACATTAAATATCTCTTTTTAAAATTTTTTCTCATCCCAAAAGTTAAAAAAAAAAAAAAAACCTTTACTAAAATGCAGTGAGACTATAAATTACAGAAACTACATAAAAACAGCCATGCTTACAAATCTGCAACCTTGATAAATGACTGGCCATAAATATATCACTAACTCACACCTTATAGAAAAGTAAATTTCAACTGATTTAAAGACCTATAAGTAAAAAGTTACGTAATCCATCAAAGAATAATTCAATAAATTATGATATATTCTTAGCACGGACTAAGATAATTGTATGTGTACTAATGGGAAAATCTCCAAGATACACGAAAAGAAAAAGTTAAGTTACAAAATTAAACATAGTATGTTACCACTTACATAAAATAGCTTTGCATATGCACATACTTGTAAATGCATAAGAAAATGTAACAAAGGATGAAGAATATACTGTTAACAGTCTTATCCATGAAAAGAAGAAAAAAATTTGAGAGGAAATGAGATCTTGTGAAGAGACTTTGTACCTTTTGAATCAGTAAACTGTTAGTTTCACTGATTTATTTACAAGCACGTATTACTCAAGAAAATTTTTAAATTCCATATATTCTGTAGAAAAACCTATTTTTCTTTTGTAAAGATTTTATTTTTCTGTCTTCTCCCCGAAGCCCCCGGGTACATAGTTGCCTATTTTTAGTTGTGGGTCCTTCTAGTTGTGGCACGTGGGATGCCGCCTCAGCATGGCTTGGTGAGTGGTGCCATGTCCACACCCAGGATTCGATCCGGCAAAACCCTGGGCCACTGAAGCAGAGCGCTCGAACTTAACCACTCAGCCACAGGGCCAGCCCCAAAACCTATTTTTTTAATAGATACAAAAAAAACCTCTCTACATAGGATTCACCAAAGGCAGGCAATAGAGAAAAAGACTGATACATTTTAACTGTTCTGTTGATGTATGGCAAGAAAATATAAAGAAAATCAAATACCAAACAACAAACATGAAGGGTTAATATTCTAACTATATATAATGAGCACTTAAAAAATAACAGGAAAAATAGATAAGAAACATAAACAAATACTAATCTCCAATATGCAAATAAGTGTAAATTAAAAAAGTAGGAAGTAACATTTAGGAAGTATATTTCACCTATGTCAGATTGATAAAGATTAAAGACAAAGAAAACTTTCTGGGCCTGCCCTTGTGGCCTTGTGGTTAAGTTTGCCATGCTCCACTACAGCAGCCCAGGTTCAGTTCCTAGGTGTGGACCTACACTGTTCTGTTAGCAGCCATGCTGTGCTAGCAGCCCACATACTGAAAAATAGAGGAAGATTGGTAAGGATGTTAGCTCAGGGTGAATCTTCCTCAGGAAAAAAAAAGAAAATAAAAGAAAAAGATAATTTCCAAAGAAGATAAGGGTGGGGTAAATTGTATACAACTATTACTGTGATTGCTGTCATTAGTAAAAGTATACGTAAACAGGTGTGTCTTTTAAGAGGAAAATTTTACAATATATATCAATTTGACAATATATGTCAAAAGGCTTAAAAGATATCTAGCAGTTTTAATGTGTATTTCTCTAGCTATGAACAAAGGTTGCAATATGAATGAGACTGAGTATGCTATATTTAGTAAAGAAAAAGCCATTTGCAAATGGTGGATGCTGTATCGATTCATTTAAAAATATCAGATCTATCTTCAAGGAAAGAATCTGGTTAGATACATAACAAAAGGATTAAATGCTCTTTTTTTGTGGTGATTCTTGGCTTTCTGCTCCACATTTCTTGGGGAAAAAGTAAACACAGTAAAAGGAAATTACAGAGAAAATAAATCTAACATGCAAGAAGACTTAAAAATGTGGGATGAAGTTTAGTGCACAAAGAAGATATTGTGATAGTAAAAATAATTCCACTCACATAGCTATACACTGAATAAAATATATAATCTCTCTGGGCCTTGATTACCTCATCTGTAAAGTGAGGGGCTTGGACTGGACTGTTACATCCCCTTTGCTTCTTAATTACTTATAATTTTGGACAGCTATAAATAAGAACAATTTTAAATTGAACCAAATAGAACAGGCCTTATATAGTGAAAGGCTGTAAGATTAAATGAATAATTTAGCTGCATATATGGTACTTTTGTATAAAAGCTAGTTTCCTCTACTCAGATAAAATACAAAACAAGGAATTACCTTTCAGTATTCTCTTGTTCTTCTTCTGGGAATGGCTTCTGCTTTTTCTTGTTCTGTTCTTCCAACAGCCAACTTTTCCTCTTCAGTCCCTTCTTAAGTTCTGGATTCAGGTTTACACTCTGAACAACAGCCTCAATGACATCTGTAACTGTATCAGGACCGAAGTGCAGTGCTGCTGCTTCTTCACCTTCATTCAGTTCTGGGCTGACAAACTGGGCAGCCTGGAATGCTTGCATTGATACCACAGCCTGGAGGGGACATTTCCGAGGTCGACCTGGTCTGCGTTTCACAAAGTTATTCCCTGTCCTGGCCTGTCTTTGAAGTTTTTTGGCTTTTAAAATCTTATTGACATGGTCCAGGTTTTTCTTGGTGGCCAAGATTTTGTCATAATTGCACATTTTCCGAGCTTGGCGCTGCATAGCTTCCACTACACTTCTCTTGATATGATGGGGAGAACAGTTGCTTGGCAACTTTTCAGAAAGGAGTGACATGCTATTACTGCAAGAGTCACTGGGGACGGCAGGCACTAGAAGGCTATCTGGTTTTCCCAGGATTCGCTCCTTGCTGTGGCCATGGCCTGGACTGGAGGAAGGTGGCACAGACGCAGATGCAATCACAGCATCAATATTTTTCTCCAGGGGCTCTTGGTCCTCATGTTGTACAATCCGCTGCAGCAGACTATCCACAGTGTCATCCCCAGAAGCAACCAATCTTGGACTTCGAGAAGGAACTCCGTTCACTACATAAAACCATAAATCACACATAAGATAAAAATTGAACACAGCTAGTAATTTAAATAACTTTTTACACAGAATAAAAGACAAGGAATACTTCTCTATTTTTTACAGTAAGATCAAACATCATATCATATATGCATTTGTCTTTTACAGACAAGTTGACAGTTTACTTTCCTGAATAAGGTACATTACAGTAACCATAATAAATTCAAAATTGGCCCGTGTGTCCCTAATAATATACAGATTAAAAAGCAACAATTCTTACTCTCTGAGATGAGAAGCAGAAAGAATTACAGTTTATTTCTTCAAAAATGAAGGTCCAGTTAAGTTAAGGGACCTGACAGTTAAGTGTTGGATAAAGAGCTAAATTTTAAATATAGATGATATGTCTAGGTCAGTGCTTTTTTTCTGACAATGTTTTAAGTGCAAAGGAATAGAAGTGAAACCCTCTTCTTGGGAAAAACTTTAAAATTAGAATAGAAAACATCTGTATAACCTAGTTCGGAAAGAATATACACTGGCGGGAAGATTAGAAAATATGTGGTCTTAGATAAGCCTTGTTATCTTAGTGGCCCAATGATCTGGTGATCTTTGTTTCTTCAGATACCACTCAGCAACTTTTTATGACTATATGTGAGAAGTGCTCAACTTCCTTTGGCAAGCTATGTTAGTTTTACAATATTATAAAAATTAGATCATAATACATCACTTCCCAAGATGCCTAGTTTACTACGAACAATCATAGGTCATACTTTTCCAAAGTTAATCAATGGACTTCTTATCTATATGACATTAAAATGTGATAGTATTTTATTTATTTATTTATTTGGAGGAAGACTAGCCCTGAGCTAACACCTGCCGCCAATCCTCCTTTTGCTCAAGACTGGCCCTGAGCTAACATTCATGCCCATCTTCCTCTACTTTATATGTGGGATGCCTACCACAGCATGGTTTGCCAAGCGGTGCCATGTCCACACCTGGAATTCAAACCGGCGAATCCCCCAGGCCTCCGAAGGGGAACGTGCGAACTTAACCACTGCACCACCAGGCCGGCCCCTGTGATAGTATTTTAGATACTCCTTTATAGGCCCCAGGCATTCTAGATTCCAATCTCATCAGATTACACTGAAATTTTCCTCAAATTACTAATAACTTGATTCAAATATATCCAATGGTCTTACTTAAAATTCAATATTTTTAGAATTTCAAACTTTCAGCTATAATTTATATCACTCCTCTTTAAAATCCTGCCTCCACTGTTTCTACAATAGTACTCTTTGATTATCTTCCAATTACTTGCAACTCTACTAAATTCAACTGTAGAGATCCTTATTCCCCCATACTTACTTACTTTCCCACTGGGAACATGTTTATTTTCATAGTTTCAATTATCATTAGAATATATATCAATTATCAAAATGAAAACTGATCCCTTCCTCTTCCCCAACCTTTAAATGCCAGTTTCTCAATCTCTCTAGTACAAGACCTTTTCTTGTTTCAACTCTACACTCTCTCTTTGACAATTCACTCAACTACTATCTGTCTTCTGATGACTGCCGAATCTCTATTTCCTGAATAGAATTTTCTTCTAACTCTCTACTTTTCCATGTTTCATAGATTTTTCAAACTCATATTCACAACTAATTATCTCTTCCTTCAAACTTGCTCCTCCTCCATATTACCTGTCTCAGTGAATGATACTATAAAGCCAACTATCCAACACTATATATACTGAGCACCAATCATGTGGCAAGAATTTTATTATCCAAGCTGAGGCCAAATGATCAATTATTTCTCCTTTATCCTCACCACGAACCATAACACGTTGTTTTATGTTAGTTTGCTCTCTTGAACCTATCTACTTTTCCTCATTCTACTACAGCAATTCAAGACTAAGCTAACCTTATCTCCCTGACCTAAAGCGATAAATAGCCTAACTCTTACAGTGCTATTAAAACACTACACAAATCTTTTGATGCTTCTCCTATCAAACGGTGGTACCTAATTCCCCTTCCGTTGAATACCAGCTGCCCTTAGTGAGTTGCTTCTAGTAAAGACAGTACAATGGAAATAAGAATGTGCTGATTTCCAAAGTTAGACTAGAAAACGCAAGCACAGCTTCCACCTAGGTCTCTCTCAGGACACTTGCCCTTGGAACCTAGCTTCCACATTGTAAGGAAGTCAATGCAATATACTGACAAGCTGCCCAATAGATCCTACTAAGGTCATAGCCAACAGCCAGCATCAACCACCAGATACGTGAATGTGGAAGCCTTTAAGATGATGCCAGTCCTGCCACCATCTGGTTATAATCACAAAAAAGACCTTGAGAAACTGCCTAGATGAAGAGATTCATCAAGAACCTTGAGATAAGTGATTATTATTGTTTGATATCAGTAAGTTTAGGGTGGTCTGTTATTCAGCAATAGGTAAGTAGAACATTGTTCTTGCTACTTCCACTCTTGCTTCCCTGCAACCCATTCTTCACAGAGTAGCCTAAGTGATCTTTAAAAAAAAACCCACAAATTTTATCAGGTTTCTGCTTCTGCTTAAGATTCTTAAGCTTAGAGCTACATTAAAACAGCTTTGAATTATCACCTTTTCCTTCAGCCTCATGTCTTATTAGCACTCTATCTTGAACCCTCAATTCCAGTAATAATGAACTTCAATGCCTCAAAACTTAACATGTTCTTTGTTGACTCAAGGCCTTTGAATATGTTATCTCTGCCCGAACAATGTTTGCTCACAAATTTTTCTGCTTAATTACTGTTCACTCTTTAGTTTACAGCAAGGATATCACTTCCTTAAGGAACATTTCGCTGACTAGGCCCCCCACACCCTATTAAGAATTATCGTAATACTTTCTCCTTTCCTACTACTAATCACACATCTAATTAGTGGCTTAATGTATGTAATTCTTAAAAAGGTACAGTTCATAAAGGCTGTGATGATATTCATCAAATTCACTTTGTGTCTTCAATGACCAGAATACAATTAGTTAATACGTAGTTGAAGAATGAATCTTGGGCTCAAAATCTTGGAAATTATTTTTGTCTCCTCTTTCCCTTCCTCAACAGCCCAGAGCTACCAAATGTTTTTTAATTCATGAGTATATATTTAAAACAGAATCCTAAAACGGGTACCTTGTTTGAAGCCTCATTCCTGAGCCACTCACTTAGGGCTACCTCACACTTGATTTTCTGAATTGTTCCCATCTTCCTAAATTCTAGTCTGCCAATTTTTCTTTTTAGGTAGTCTGCTCTATGACATGATTTTGTTTGTCTGTTTGTTTGTTTCCAGAGATTGATTTTATCCTGCAGTACAGAAATCATTTGGAGTCATTTTGAAACAGACATTGAAGTAGAGGCTCTCTCTAATCAATACTGCATTACAGCTTGGTCTCCTGAAGAAGCCACACCTGGGATACAAAAGAACATCATGTCTAGGACACAATGCTGGGCACTATCTTTTAGATGTAATAACTTATTTTGCAAATTAACTTTTTTGAAATAAAATATTGCATAAAATTAAATGCACTTTTATGTATGTATTTTTATGAGTTTTGACAAACTTACCATGTAACCAACATCATAACAAAGATATAAAGTATTTCCCATCCTAAAAAGTTCCCTTATGCCCCTTCCAAGACAATCGGCCTGCCAACCACAGCCCCACGGAAGAAACCATGCATTTGCTTTCTCTCACTATAGATTAACATTGCTTTTCTAAAAATTCCTATAAATAGTAAAACAGAGTACTATTCTATTGTTGTCTGGCTTCTTTCACACAGCACATTTTTTTGATTAATTCTTCTTGTTATATTCCCTTTTACTGTTCCTATTTCCATATTCCATTTTACCGCTGAATTGTATGAATATACCACAATTTGTTCACACATTACATTCATCTGGACATTTGAGTTGTTTTCAGTTTCCGGCCATAAAGAATAAAGCTCCTATGAATATTTGCGTATGTGAGGTTTTGTTTGGACATATGTTTTCATATCTCTTGGGTCAATACCTAAGACTGGAATTACGAGATCGAACTAAGTATATGTTTAATTGACAAACTCTTGCAAAGTGACTACTATTTTAGAGTACCATCAGTAATGATTGAGAGTTCAAGATGCTATGTATCATCACCAAGACTTGGTATAATCATTCTTTTCTTTTTTTTTAAAGACTGGCACCTGACCTAACAACTGTTACCAATCTTCTTTTTTTTTTTCTTTTTCTCCCCAAATACCCCCAGTACATAGTTGTATATTTTAGTTGTGGGTCCTTCTAGTTGTGGCATTATACTCAGTCACTTTAGTTTTAATCATTCTAATGGATATGGAATGACATCACATCATGGATTTAATTTGAATTTCCCTGATATTAAGAATATTTTAATATGCTTAGTGGCAATTCATTTGCATTCTTTTGAGAAGATTCTAGTCAAATCTTTTTTTTTGTTTTGAGGAAGATTAGCCCTGAGCTAACTGCTGCCAATCCTCTTCTTTCTGCTGAGGAAGACTGGCCCTGAGCTAACATCCGAGCCCAACTTCCTCTACTTTATATGTGGGATGCCTACTACAGCATGGCTTGCCAAGAGGTGCCATGTCCGCTCCTGGAATCCGAACCGGTGAACCCCAGGCCGCCGAAGCAGAATGTGCAAACTTAACTGCTGAGCCACTGGGCCGGCCCCCAGCCCCTTGATTATTTTTACTGGGTACTTTCACTCTGTGGTTTGCTTTTTCATTTTCTTCTCTTTTTTAAAAAAATTTTTATTGAGATATAATTGACATATAACATTATATTAGTTTTAGGTGTGTAAAATAATGATTCCATATTTGTATATACTGCAAAAAGATCACCATGGTAAGTCTAATAAACATCCATCACAACACAGTTACAAATTTCTTTCCACGTGCTTTTTCATTTTCTTAATAACGTCTTTTGAAGACCAAAAGTTTTAAAATTTGAGGAAGTCCAATTTATCTTTTTGTTGCTTTTATGGTCCGTACTTTTCTTTTTCTTTTTTTTTTGAGGAAGATTAGCCCTGAGCTAACTACTGCCAGTCCTCCTCTTTTTGCTGAGGAAGCTTGGCCCTGAGCTAACATCCGTGCGCGTCTTCCTCTGCTTTATATGTGGGACGCCTACCACAGCACGGCGTGCAAAGCAGTGGCATGTCTGCACCCAGGATCCAAACCGGTGAACCCCCGGCCGCCGAGAAGCAGAATGTGAGAACCTATCTGCTGCGCCACTGGGCCGGCCCTGGTCCGTACTTTTTAACCTATTTAAGAAATCTTTGAATATCCCAAGGTGATGAAGATTTTCTCCTATGTATATTTCTAAAAGTTTATAGTTTCAGAAATTAGATATATGTTCTATTTCAAGGTAAATTCTGTATAGGCTATGAGATATCCAGTAGTTCCTACATCACTTGAAAAAGACTATCCCTGTCTCATTGAAATACATTCATATTTGCTGAAAATCAATTAAAATAAAAAATATATATGAAAGTGCCTATTTTTGAACTGTCAATTCTGTTCCACTGAACAATATATGTATCTTTTCACCAATAATATACTATCTTGATTACCATAGTTTATAGTTTGTCTTCATATCAGTCAGTGGAAGTCTTCTAATTTTGTTCACAAAAAGAAGAAAAATATTTTGACTTTTTAAGATTACATATTTTTGTATACATTTTGGAATCGTTATTTTATATAAAAACACCAGCTGGAATTCTGATTAAGATCTATTAAATCTACGGATAGAATTTGGAGAGAACTGACGTCGTAAAAATGTTTTTTGTTTTTAATTTTTTAATTTATTTTTTTAGCTGTGGGTCCTTCTAGTTGTGTCATGTGGGATGTCACCTCAACATGGCATGATGAGCGGTGCCATGTCTGCGCCCAGGATCCAAACCAGCAAAACCCTGGGCCACCAAAGCGGAGCAGGCGAACTTAACCACTCGGCCACGGGGTCAACCCCATCTTAACGACATTGACTCTTCCAAACAAACAATGAATCTAGAGGATCTCTCCACCTATTCATTCTTTAATTTTTCTCAATAATGTTTCACCTTTTGCATCATATAGATCCTGCACATATTCTGCTAAATTTACCCCTAAGTATTTATGGCTTTTAATATAATTGTAAATGGTATTTTGATAATATTTCAAATACTAATTTCATTGTGAGTATAGAGAAATATGATCTCTTTACGTTTTGCTTATATCTTTTTCTTAAACTCATTTGTTAGGTTCAGTAGCTTTTTCTGACAGATTCCATAGGAATTTTCCTGTAGATCATACCATCTGTAAATGAAGACCTTTTTTTCACTTCTTCCTTTCCTATCTGTATGGTTTTTATTGCTCAGAATTGGGTTTTTAAAAAATTATGAACGGATGTTAGATTTTGTCAAATGTTTTCTCTTAATCTACTTATATAACTAGGATTTTCTCG
Organism: Equus quagga; assembly: GCF_021613505.1. Classification (NCBI taxonomy): domain Eukaryota; kingdom Metazoa; phylum Chordata; class Mammalia; order Perissodactyla; family Equidae; genus Equus; species Equus quagga. Next base: position 38,177,226 of record NC_060279.1, on the reverse strand, counting down.
TTTATTGTTAATTTCATAAAACACATTAACTTATTTTCTAATGTTAAACTAACCTTGTATTCCTGAAATAAACCCAAATGGTCATGGTATGTGATCCACTCAACACACCAGATTCAATCTGCTAATGTTTTGTGCCTTCTGCATTCATGCTCAGAAACAATACTGCTCTGTAGTTTTCTTATAATGTGTTGCTTGGATTCAGGATCAGGGTAATATGGGCTTCATAAAAGGAGGTGGGAAATGCTCCTATTTTCTGGAAGACTTCGTGTGTAACTAGCATTATTTTTTTCTTAAGTATCTTAGTGTAATACATGATTGAAGCTAGTTGGGCTTTGAGTTTTCATTGAAGAAAGGCTTTTAACTACAAGTTCAATTTTTTAAATAGACATAGAGCTATTTAGGTTACTTATTCTTGAGCTTTAGTAGTTCATGGTTTTCAAAGAATGTGTCTCTTTCATCAAATTTATTGGTCTAAAATTTTTCATAATGTTCTTTTATTGTTCTTTTAAGGTAAGTGGGAATTAGTGATGTCTTCACTTTCCTTCCTGATATTGCTAATTTGAATTTCATTTTTGGCTAGAGTTACCTTTTTTTTTTTTTTGTAATTTTCTATACAGCAGTATAAGCTTTCATTGATTTCTCTCTGTTTTCCATTTATTTCTGCTCTAATATTTATGATTCTCTTCCTTCTAATTTGGGTTTAACTTGTTCTACTTTTTCCAGCTTCCTAAATGTGAGTGCCTGGGCTATAGATTTAGACTTTGGTTGTTTAACAATGTAACTCCTTAAAGTTAAAAATACAACCTTAATTGTAGCCTACACATTTTTACATTTTCATTTTTATCTAATTTAAAATATTTTCCAATTTCGCTTGTGAATTCCTTTTTGACTTATGAGCTATTTAGAAGTGTGTTGTTAAATTCTCACATATTTGGGAAATTTCATGATATCCTGGGTATTGAATTCTAATTTAATTCCATTGCATTCTTAAAATATATTCCGTATGATTTCAATCTTTTTAAGTTTATTAAGATGTTTTATGGCCCAGAAAATTGATGGTATCTTGGTACAATTCCACATGTACTCCAAAAGAGTATAGGGAAAAAGTGTTTTATATTTGTCTATTTACTGAAAATTTCTGGAACTTCCTTTGGTAGATTTATATTTTTATCAAGTATGATTTCCTTTTTGTTTGAAGAACATTTCTACTACTGTAGGTCTGCAGGCAACAAATTCTTTAAGCTTCTTTTTCTGATAATATTTACTTTGCCTTCATTTTGAAGGATATTTCACTGGTTAAAGAATTTTGAGTTGACAGCATTTTAAAGATATTCCTTTCAGTATTTTAGACATCGTTTCATTGTCTTCTGTCTTACAACATTTCTGACAATATATCTGCTGTAATTCGTTGCCTTGTTCCTCTGTATACTATGTGTTTTGTCCCTTTGTTTTTGCTGGTAAACTTGAAGATTTTCTCTTTATCATTGGTTTTCAGAAATTTGATAATGATGTCCCTTGACTTCTGTATCTTTCTGTGTATGTGTGTACTTATCCTGCTTGGGATTTGTGGAACTTCATGGATCTATGGGTTTATAGCTTTCACTAAATGTGAAAAAAGTATTTAGGATTATTTTCTCAAATGTTTTTTATTCCTACTCCTTATGAGACTCCAATCTTTTGTACGTTAGCCTTCTTGATATTGTACCACAGGTCACTGAAATGCCATTGATTTTATATCAGTCTTTTTTTCCCCCCTCCTCTGTACTTCATTTTGGATAGATTTTACTAGTATTTTTTCAAGTTCAGTGATCTTTTCTAGTGTCTAATCTGCTGTTATTTCGTTCAGTGAAATTCCCATTTAAGATATTTATCATCAAAAGAAGTTACATTTTATTTTTTTATATCTTTCATTTCTCCTTCACCATGTTCATGTTTTCCTTTAAATTCTCAAAGATAGCTCTTTTAATATACTTGTCTGTTAATTCAATCACATATTATTTCTGTGGCAGTTCCCACTGACTGATTTTTATTCTGCTGAGTTATACTTTCTTGCTTCTTGGCACATCTATTAATTTTTGATTGGATGCTAGACACTGCAATATTACACTAACTATTCAGATTTTGTTGTCTTTCTTTAAAAAAGGTTGAAGTTGGAGAAACTGGAACCTTGTGCACTACTGGTGGGAACGTAAAATGGTGGAGCTGCTACAGAAAATAACATGCCAGTTCCTTAAAAAATTTAAAAATAGGGCCGGCCCAGAGGCGCAGCGGTTAAGTTCTCACGTTCCGCTTCAGCAGCCTGGGGCTTCACCAGTTCGGATCCCAGGTGCGGACACAGCACTGCTTCACATGCCATGCTGTGGCAGGCATCCCACATATAAAGTAGAGGAAGATGGGGATGGATGTTAGCTCAGGGCCAGTCTTCCTCAGCAAAAAGAGGAGGATTGGCAGCAGTTAGCTCAGGGCTAATCTTCCTCAAAAAAAATAAAAATAAAAATAGAATTACTATATAATCCAGAAATTCTACTTTTGGGTACAGAAGAATTGCAAGCAGAGTTTTGAAGAGATATTTGTACACTCATGTTCACAGCACTATTTCACAAATAGCCAAAAGGTAGAAGCAACTCAAGGGTCCATCAATGGATGGATAAAAAACAAAATGTGGTATAAACATACATGGAATACTATTCAGACTTAAAAAGGAAGGGAATTCTGATACGTGTATAAACTTTGAGAACATTATGCTAAGTGAAGAAAGCCAGTCACAAAAGGACAAATACTATATGATACCACCTATTACTTTGGCGCTTTACTCTCTTCCACAAGACAAGCAACATTGCAGATAGAGACTGCTCTGTCAGACAGAATGCTGGAGGAAAGACAACATGGAGTAGACCCATGATGGTCACGTAGCATGAACAAAGTATAAGCCTTTATTGTTTTAAGACACTGAAATTTTGGGATTTTCTTAGCACTGCAAAATCTAGCCTATTCTGATTGATACAATGTATCAAATAATTATCTTCCCTGTTCAAAATTCTTTGATGGGTCCCAACTGCATCTACAATAATGTCTCAACTCCTTTAAGTGAAAAAAACATACCACATGTGACATAGTCTATTATCACTTATACAGCTTCATTCTGAATCACAAAATACCCTTTGGATACTACTAATATAAAAAAAATACTCTTCTGCTTTATGGTTTTGTGCCTTTCTTTGGACATGCTGTTCTCACTGTGTTAAATACATTCTTATCCTTTGTCACACCTATCTACTCATATTATAGTACTATATGTGTCACATCTTCAGGAATGTCTTCTTTAGTCAACCTCAGTGGTTAGTGCTTGACTTCCTCTGTATGTCATAACATTTTGTACACTGGTCTGTTACAGAATTTAACATACTTTTTATTGCTGAGTATGTCTAAATCCTTGAGGGCAGGAACTTTATCTTATTCATGTTTGTATCCCCAATGCTCAGTACTCACAGTAATCCTTAATAAATATTTATTTGAATGAATAAAATGGTTTTATGGTAAGAGAAAGTTTATGGATTTAGATATTATTTCTTTTCTTTACTAACATGAAATATTTTGGTGATTTTCTTCATAGACACGTCTCTTACAAAATCTCATTCATTTATTTCAGGGGTTAGCAGACTTTTTTTCCATAAAAGGCTAGATAGAAAATATGTTAGGCTTTCAAAACCACATAACAATGTCTCACACATCATTTTTTTCCTTCTATTTTTTATGAGTTTTTAAATTAAGAAAATTTTTTTTTTAAATATTGGCACCTGAGCTAACATCTGTTGCCAATCTTCTCTTTTTTATTTCTTTTTCTTCTCCCGAAAGCCCCCCAGTACACAGTTGTATATTTCAGTTGTAGGTCCTTCTGGTTGTGCTATGTGGAACACCGCCTCAGCATGGCTTGATGAGCTGTGCCATGTCTGTGTGCAGGATCCGACCAGCAAAACCCTGGGCTGCTAAAGCAGAGCAGGCGAGCTTAACCACTCGGCCATGGGGCCAGCCTCTTCTCTTTTATTTCTTAACCCATCTTAAAAAATGTAAAAACAAGGACCAGTCCAGTGGTGTAGTGGTTAACCTTGTGCACTATGCTTCGGTGGCCCAGGGTGTGCTGGTTCAGATCCTGGGTGTGGATCCACACATGTTCATCAAGTCAGACTGTGGCAGTGTCCTACATACAAAATAGAACGATTGGCACAGATATTAGCTCAGGGCCAATCTTTCTCACCAAAAAAAAAAAAAAGAGTCAAAATAATTCTTAGCTTGAGGGCTGCACAAAAAGAGGCCTTGGACCATAGTTGGTTCCACAGGCTATGGTTCGCTGAACCCTGGTCTAGGTCAATAACATCAAAGTTAGCAACTCATTGTTAAAGCGTTAAAATGTTTCCCTGAAGTAGTGTAAAGACAAAGCACTATGAAAGACAAAACTATCACTGCTGTTTGAATTCCACTGTACCTCTGGCACAATGATACTAATAAAAAGCTTCAAATATGTTAATCATCAAATAAATTCAACAAATACCATATTGACACAATTTGACAGTGAGGCCTTGTACAGATGAAGAAATTAAATTTTCTGACTATAAGTCACAGTGATATCCTAATCAAAAACACATGGATAGAAAGCTAAGAAATGATAATGTCACTTCCTTGCTTAAAACTTTCAACGGCTTCTAAGTGTTATTAATAAGGCTCTCCATGACTGGTCCCTACCTACTTTTCCAGCCTCACATTCAGTCTAACCACACAGCCTCTTTTATTTAGTTTCTTGAAGTCACTGTTCTCCCTTTTACATATATGACTTCATACTCTCCAGTCCTCAGTAAAGGTAGAAGACAGATATATACCATCCTTTGTTTTTTTTTTCTTGTAAACATGTACTATCAGTAAAAAGAAAATTGAAAGCATAACCTAAATCTATGTATAAATTATACAAACGTGTTATACTGTATTAAGAGATTCTTATCTCCTCATAAATTATTTTGCATATCTGAGATTTGTGAGAGCTTCTTTGAAAAGTATTATTCTACTAAACAATTTTATATATATCTAGTTTTTATTTAATAGCTTCAATCCACATCCCCCTATTACACTACATACTCTTTCACCTCAACCCAGCTTTTAAAATCTCTATTTTTGTGGCTGCCTATTCTTGTACTAATTTTGAATTGTTCCCTGTGAACTACATCAAAATCACTGCACCTCATGGAGTGTACCTAACTGGACATAAAAAGGGGTAAAAGGGGAAGACTATTATATTGTTTCATTGTACATTATTATTAAGTCTCACATTCCAGGATCACTTTTGTTTTGTCTACAATATTATATAATAAATCAGTATAAATTGTAATTTATATTCTAAGTCTATTCCAAGTCTACAGTATTATATTGTAAGTCTGTTCACAAGTAACAGATGGAAAATTATCTTCAAAGTCTCATAAAACAAAGAGTACTTACCTGTTGAAGATGTACTCTCAGATAAAGACCTCTTCCTGGTGGGGCTACTGTTTGTGCTCTCTGATGGTCGCTGGGAAGACTTCTCTGAGGTTGGTTGGGAACCTGGAAAGACAAGAAAAGAGAGAATTCATAGGAAAATTCAAGTCTGAAAATAATGCTAAACCATTTTGTGTTAGAACTGTGATATTTTAGTTGTTGTCACTGCCATTCCCTGCAATAATATGACTTTTAAGCGAATAAAAATAGGACAATTAACAGAGGACAAACCACACTAGATGTTGCCGACAGAATTTCACAGGTCTCATATACATAATTTCTCCTGTTACATTAACAGAGGGAAAACTAATTTTAGTGGAAGAATGAACAGAAAACATGATTTAGTTTTTATGTATTATTACTATGAAACATATTACTAATATATTTATTGATAAAAATCACTAGCAATATTCTAACCAAATCTGATCCTGCTTATTGATTCAAATTCACCATATAAACTGACAAACAAAACTTACGATGCAATTAATTAGAAATGATTGACATGAGAAAAGCAGGTCCAACCTAAGCATTTCATTTAATAGAATCAGAGATGAAAATCTATACATTCTATCTAATCCACAGATATCATTTTCATAGTCTATGTTTTTCCTCTGTAGCATATTCTGGAAGAACTGGTGATTAATTTATCCATGGACTAGAATGAATCTCCTTTAAAGCTGTACACTTAAGGTTCGTTGGTTATATACATAAAAGCTCATGAAGATAAGAAACTCAATTTCCTTTCAAAAAGTCTCACGCTTTTACCAAAACCCCCAATCAATGCAGCATAATTTAACACATTTCTTACTCAAGAGAAAAGTATGTCATTCAGGAAAGATTATTTTCCTGAATAAAATATACTTGGTTCTGATACTGGATTCCTTATATCTTAAAAAGCCAGCTGTTGAGAATACATAATGAATGTCCATCTCAAGTTTGTCAAAAAACTAGTAGCACTTTGAAATGTTCATTTTTAAGTTGAAAAAAAAATTACCAAAAAAAGGCTTGAACGTAATTGGAGGCACAAAAGGACAAGAAATAAATACTTCAAGATGAGATTTTTAAGATCTTCCTCTAAATGAGAGCTAACTCCTTAATGAAGAAGTGACTAATTCACTGAAAGACAACTTGGGGACAAGAAGAACTGAATGGAGCTAAATTTCTAATATTTCCCTTTCTCTAAGAGAAATAGTAAACCATGAGCTTTGTTTTAATTACATAGTATCTTTAATCACATCACTGTACAAACTTTTTAGCAGGGTCTTTAAGCATTGTCCAGGTGATATATAAGAATGTGTGTTGCCTTTCAAGAGTAATAAGTTAGATTTTTGGGAAATTAATGTTATGATAGTACATCCTACTTTGGAAACACAGTGATGACTAACGTAAGATCTAATCAAGAAGCAAAACTGTTTATTATTGAATTTTAAAAACAGATACAAAGGGATTTCAAAAACCAACAGTACAATAAATCCCCCTAGAGTATGGTTCAGATAAGATAAGACTTCCATTAAAGAGGTAAATACCACAATAAAATATCTAAGAAGTAAAAGCCCAGGCACCAGTGAAGATATAACTTTAAGTATTAATACTGAAAAAATTCATATACTGGACAGATAAGTATTTCCTACTCAGACACACAGCCAAGACAGAAGACAACAGTGGCCAAGAAGCTTGAGACATCATTGAACTCTCTTTATCACTATTCTCCTGATGAATGGGCAAACAATCTTAGATTGAGTACTAGGGAAAGGGCTTGGAGAGCACTTTTTATAAAGTCTTCTCTCTCAGTCATAAACTAACATTTTTTGAATATAGTTTATATGCTTGGTACTATGCTAGACAGTGTACAGGTGGCGGGGAGAGATATAAAAATGCCCTCTAGGAGCTTTTTACTGTCTTGTATGTCATCATGTATTACATTTCAGGTGGCATTTGTGCCATCCATTCTTGAGCTCCGTCTTCAGTTTCTAGGCTATTTGGTAACGTTTCCCAAATTTCTTGGTCATCTTCAAGAAAGTCTTGATGAAGGCTTCAACTATACCTTTGATCATCAGGATATCCTGAGAATCACCCTGCCTGGCCTCACCCACCTCAGGGTAAAAGAGGGTACAGGCACTTTCTTCAAAGCTCCTTCTTTTGGTGGCATCTGGAGCTGCAGAGGAGGCAGTGGGAGGTGGAATGGGGGTCAGATCCCCGGAGATCGTTATTGGCAGCATTGTACAGCAATTCCTGAGAAACTGAAACAATTGAGAGAGAGATGGCTTAGCTCACTTAGCTTCTGAGCCATTTTTCATTTCCTGAAAGTAATGGAGGCCAGCAGCCTATTCTTAGGATTAACAGGAGACTGGAATAAAACTTCATTCAGGAAGGTTCTCATTTTTCATTTTTAAGAGTCTGTTTGAATTCTCTGTTCTCTGCTGTTAAGAACAGAGCAGAGCTGTTCTTAACAATATTCCACATTCAAGAGGAGTAAGGTTGTATCCCTGAGATATAGATCTCTAGGGATGGTACTCAGATGTAGACCCTTATTTCATTTAAATATATTGCTTATGGGAGCAGTAAGAGGATGAGGATGTCTGAAAAAAAAATCACCTAATGATGTAAAGCAACCAAGTTTAAGATTGGAAAATGATGATATAAACTTATGTGTGTTAAAGACATTCAAAAGCATGTTAAAACTGTCCTAATAGCAGGAATAATGAGATCTGCAAATATTATCTCCAATAGTGCCAGAAATATACTGTTTTATAACTGCCCTCATGCAATTGGGTGGCTAGGGAAGAGCAAGACACGGTTCAGAGAGAACTAGCATGTCCATTTCAAAAGAGACCAATATATCTACGTTTCAAAACCTAAAACAGAATGCAATGCAAAGTTGAGTGTAATATAGTGTTAGGTACATGGACTATGGAGTAAGGCATCCTGAGTTTGATTGCTGGCTCTGCTATGAATTATACTGTAAGATCTAGGCAAGTAAATACACTTGAATGTTGGTTTAAGGAAGCACTCTAACTCACATGGTTATTGTGAGTTCCAAAACGAGATCATGTAAAAAATTCAAAGGATTTTTATAAAAGTTATACTATTATACGTAAATTGGCTCCTTAGGTTTATCCATAGAATTTTTAGACCCTAAATACTTAACATTATCACTGACATGTGTAGGCAGCCATTCAATATTAAAATAAAAATTAAAGAGCAGGGACTTATGACCAATTAGGAACTGGAACTAATCTAGAATATCAAGCATTTATCTTAAATATAAAGAAGTACTAGTAAAATAAGTACCTCCAATTAAGAAGTACTAGTAAGATGGGTACCTCCAAGCTGGTAGGTAACTGCAAGGTTGGAAAAAGCTCCTCTGAAGCGAATCTTCTAATTCACTGACTCTTCACCATAGCTTCTCCAGGGTTGGGATTATGCTCTGGATCACATCAATAAAACCAGATGTGCCCCAAGGATGAGTCAGAACCAGAAGGTGTCTGGCTTTCTGTTCAGCTCTGTACCAGGAAAGAAAGTAGTTTTCTGCTTCCTCTGCTTGGTTCTTTGGTTCTTCTAAATCATGGGTGATTTTTTAAGGGAGTTACTGCTTTGTTGCTGTCTCCATAATGTGATGAATGAATGTTCATTTCTCATCAGTGGTCATTTTAAGTATGCCTGGAGGGATATGTGAAGACTCTCCACTCTTCACGGGACAAGAGGTTTGTATGTATTCAGTTCAAGAAAATCTGATACTTCCTCAAAGACTACACATGGAGACCACATATAATTTTAGATATCACAGACTTCCCAGCATTTCTCATTTCAATATAGTATACAGCTGAATAATTAAGTACTTCAGAAGCAAACAGAATATAAACAGGAAGTCCTCAATTCACAAAACTATTGGGTAGAAACACTACTGAGTGTGTCATTATTGAGACGACAGCTTCAGAAATATGTTTAGAAATTCTACACACATAAACGAAGGAAGCAGAAATTATAGATAAATCACAAAGGAAGTACCTAAATAAAATCAGACTTAAACATAAACGTAAGTTGATTAGCACAAGTAAATTCTTTTTCTTTGGTTGGGAAAACAGAGGCCTTCATGTAAAAAAGAAGGCAGACTACAACTAAGGAGGGAAACAGGAAGAAGAAACTACCATAAATTGGGATAATAAAGAAGGAATTAAGAATTACAAAGTTGGAAATGTGAGTGAGCCCTGGAAGTGGTTTTGATTGTAGGATCTCTGGATTTTATTTGGTCATTATTCAATGAGCTTTTAAAGATAAAGACAGGTTTTCAAGAAACATCTGTGTCAAATTAGACAAAAAGGGGAATAAGATGGTACTGTTATAGCAAAACCATAAGATGAAATCATGGATAAGAATGCCAGAAATTTGAGAAAACAAAAAAAGAACAAAACTGGATTTTAAAGGGATAAGAATCTGGAAATCTTTATATTCTACACAAAAATGGGTAGAAACCAAGAAGCTGTTCTGAAGTTGATTTGTCACAAGAGATCTTTGATGTCTACACAGGAGGAACTGAAAGAAAGCGAAGACAAAAAAGGAACACTTCATTTACACACGCCTGGGTGTGAGGAGAGAGTCAAAGAGACAAAGACATCAGAAAATTCCTGATGATAACAGTGTCTGGGGGGGTGAGAGGAAGCATCACAAAGAAAACACTAGAATAAAGAGTCAACCTAACTGCTTCATTGAAATCCTGAAAACCCTAGGCAAAAAAAGGAGGAATTTCCAAATGTAAATTAACAAAAGAACACAGTGAATGAAACCAACCACTAGTTAGGTAAAATGTGTATTTCTTTAGTCTAAATCCACTATTAAAACTTTCACAACGTAATATGAATTTTGGTCACACTCCGTTGGGAGTTGAACACTAAAGACCCAAGTAACTGGGGAATAGCTTGAATGAACAGATTGATGTTTCCAATGCTAGAAATATCTTTGGGTAAGCAATGGAAAAAGAGATTAAGTGTGCCAGATTTGCAAGGATACTATGCAGTAGTCAGTTCACAGATGATATAAATTTATTTTAAAATAACATGCTTAGGGTCTGGCCCCATGGCCTAGTGGTTAAGTTTGGTGTGCTCTACTTCAGCAGCCCAGGTTCGGTTCCTGAGTGTGGACCTACACCACATAGTGGTGGCCATGCTGTGGTGGTGACCCACATACAAAATAGAGGAAGACTGGCACAGATGTTAGCTCAGGGTGAATCTTCCTCAGCAAAAGAAAAAAAAGAGTAACATACTTAAAACTATTTTCTAACATTTAAATCACTCCTTCCCACCCAAACGAAAGCATGCTATGAAATTTTAATTTTAAGAAAGAAATTCCTCTTTTCTTATTATTTGTAAGTCAAAGCTATTGGCAATATTTGTTAAAGAGTGACTGAATCAAAACCGGTTATAATAAAAATGGACACCACAGTAAAATATTATGAACATAAAAATACCAAACTATTTAGAAACCTCTGATCAAGTTCTTTTGTTCCCAAATTCAAGTTCTGAATCCTCTGCTATGGCTCACAGTTCATAGAAGCCCTGGAAGCTTCTTTTGAATGAGTTGAATGCTGAGATAAGAGCTGGTTCCACAATAAAAACAGCTGTTTCCAATTGTGGGAAATACATTTACTGAAAGCAATACATTTCATCTGACTCACCAATTAAGTGCACTTCAAGAGAGAATGATTCAGAGCCTGTGCTGGTGATTTTTAAGCTAAAAAGTCTGTGTTTTTCTCCCTCTAATTAGGCTATTTCTTATAATGCCCAAATCAGATCACTCACTGCAATGGAATTCCTCTGGAAATTCCCAGAACTGCACTAACCACCACAATCAATTTTCTGATTTCATCTCCACATGTTCACACTTCACTTACGGGTGTACCATATATATCATGCTAGAAAAACTGTCAGAAATCAGAAAATTCTGATGAATGCTTATATTCTTCAGTTAAAAAAGAAAACAAAACTCAATACACTTTGCTTCAACTATTATGATTTTATAGTAAATACACTTTTTCCAAACAAAAGGAAAATTTAGCCCTAATTTATTCTTGGGAGACAAAATAGTTACTGATACCTACAATAATGTCCCATTGCCTGCTTATTCTATAATTTGTAAGCTGTAAATGCAAAATACACCATGCTGCTGTTCTTCCCCTTTTTCAGGTTGCAGGTTCTGGCATGTGCAGCCAGCCATGAGTTGGAAATGTTGAAAAACAGGGATGGAATATCTGATACTTCAGGTCCAAAACCCTCGCTACGCCTATTTCATGTCCACCTAACGTAGATACTTACTTAAATAGAATTATTTATCAGGATTGGGTGAAACCAGAAAACCTGGCCTCACTGAAGTATATAATTTCACTACAATTTCATTTGCATCAAACTGTAGACTGTTAATAAACAAGTGAGAAGAGTAGTATATAAGTTAAAAAATAAATAAGCTAACCACCACACCACATCATTATAAAATGACTAGACCTGTTCTTTTTAAAGCTTTATGAGATTTAACGTTTAGTCTAAAACTGCTCAAGTGATTAAGCTAGTTTGAGTCTCCATCTATAAAACAAAGAAAAGGTCAAATGCCTTGCTCCAGACTACATATGAAGGACTACCATTCCTGCCTGTGCCCCTGATCTGATTTCACTTATTTTTCCTAAAATTTACATCAACATAGTTTATCAGATATGCCTTTTTATTCCAAGTAACACTTATGATAAATCTACTTAATACAAATAGAAAAGAATCTTTTCTATTTTTTCCTTAATCAGTTATCAGTTTGAGATAAGCTTCACTGGACAATTAGTACTCTGCTTTTTAAACAAACTAAAATGGTTGGGAATAATTTTAAATTTATAGAAAAGTTGCAAAGACAGTACAGAGTGAGAATTCTCATATATCCTTTATCCAACTTCCCCTAATGTTAACATTGCACATAACTATGGTACATTTGTCAAAACTATGAAATTAACATTGGTATAATTTATGTCTTTTTCCTGTTCTAGGGTCCAATCTAGGATATCGTAATATATTTAGTTGTCATGTCTCCTTAATCTCCTCTGATATGTGAGTTTCTCAATCTTTCCTTGTTTTTTCTCAGATCCTTGATACTTTTGAGGAAGTATTTTGCACAATGTCCTTTGTTTTGTTTTTTTTTTTTGATGTTTCCTTATTACTAGACTGGCGTTATAAGTTTTTGGAAAGAATACCACAGGAATGAAGTTCCCTTCTAATCACATTATATCACAGAGTATGTATTACCATCATGACTTATCACTGGTGAAATTAACCTTGCACTCAGTTAAGTGCCGTCTGCTAGGACTCTTCACTGTAAAGTTACTATTCTTCCCTTTCCATATTCTGCTCTTTGGAATGACTTAGGTCACTAAGTCCAGCCCATATTCAAGAAGAGGAGAATTAAGCTCCAACTACTCGAAGGGGATAGTCGATATATATTGATATTCCTCTGTAAGGAAAATTTGTCCCTTTCCTCCATTTATTTATTTAATCAATCATTTATTCATATCAGCATGGACTCATGGATATTTATTATTTAGGTTACAATCCAATACTGTCATTATTTATTTTGCTGCTTAAACTGTTCCAGCTTTGGCCACTGGGAGCTGTCTCAGGATAATAATGTAGATAATTGACAATTTTGTAATACATGGTATAGTAAGTACTTTTTTGGACATTTTAACAGGATAACAATTAATGTATAATGAATCTATCTCCAAGTCATATATGGGAAAAAAATCAACTAATGACTGAGCAGGTCAATCTAAAATAACATGAAGTTTAGTATGTTCTTTTTATACTTTAAGAAGAAAAACTATGTGACACTAAACAATCACAGACAGAGAAGATGTAATTATTTCCTTGACATTATATGTAATTATAAGGAAAAAATAGGGACCAGCCCTCTGGCTGAGTGGTTAAGTTCACATGCTCCACTTCGGTGCCTCAGGGTTGACCGGTTCAGATCCTGGGCGCAGACCTACACACTGCGGCAGCATCCCACATACAGCAACTTGAATGACTTGCAACTAGGATATGCAACTATATACTGGGGCTTTGGGGAGGGGAAAAAAAAAAGGAAAAAATAAATAAACCCGTCCTAACTGCTACAAAATTTAAAGCTATAAAAATTTTAATTATCTGCATTTCCTCATTTCCCATTTATTCCTTAACCTCCAGAAACGTAACATTTGCCACTCAGAAACCATGCTTAGATTACAAAAGATAATCTGCCAAAGCAAACTGTCTACTTTCAGTCCTTATCTAACTGATCTCTGTAGCATCTGACACTCCTTACTAAAAACTCCCTTAGGAAACCCAGTGTGTTCACCCTATATATTATCATTCCTTCTCATGGCTTCAACAATCACTTACCTAAAACTTTTATCTTCAAGTTTGATTTCTCTTTTGAGCTGCAGATCCATATATCCCACTAAATAGCGTAAAACCCAAAACCATTTCCTATCTCCAGCCTTCTCCTTTTGCATACCTCCTTTCACTTAATCACATCACCATTCAAACAACTGCCTAGGAGAGGTATCTCAGAGACATTCTAAAATCTTCCCTCCTTTCCTTACCTCTTTTTTTATCTATTCCTTTTGAATATGTCTTCTCTGTTACTACCTTAGTTCAGTCCTCCAAAATATTCTGCTGGGACAATTTCCAAACTGTCCATCTGATCCTATTTCTCTAATCTGTCTGTCACAGTACTAACAATATAATCTCAGCAAATCATTCTTCTGCTTTAAAACTCTTAACTTCCCATTGCCTATAAGCAAACTCCAAACTCTTTGATATCTTAATATAAACAAGAGACTTTATGATCTGTCCCCTGCCTATCTTTCCAGTCTCATCTCCTGGGTCCCATATCTGACTACTTACAGTTACCCAAGCACAGTATCATGACTCCAAGACCCTGAAAAGCTTATTTCTCTATAAGAAAGTCTTCACCCTTTCTTCTCTAAGCTCAAAACGTCTTCCTATCTGCTCCTTTTTTGTTGTTGTTGTTTTGTTGGTGAGGAAGATTGGCCCTGAGCTAACATCTGTTGCCAATCATTCTTTTTTTTTCTCTCCAAAGCCCCAGTACATACTTGTGTATCTTAGTTGTAGGTCATTCACTCTAGTTCTTCTAAGTGGGACACTGTCACATCATGGCCTGACAAGTGGTATGTAGGTTCCTGCCCAGGATCCAAACTGGTGAACCCCTGGGCGGTGAAGTGGAGTGAGAGAACTTAACCACTCAGCCATTGGGCTGGCCCCTTCCTAGCTCCTTTTAAGTAAGTCCCTCTCTTCACCGCTCCCCAAAAGTTGTGCATATCTCAATTTTAGGAACTATCAATAATTATTTGTATACATGTCTATGTTCTCCGCTGAACTGTAAATTTCTTGAGGGCAGAAATTATATCTTATTCACATTTGTTGTTTGCACCTGGTAAACAACAGACACAAAATATCTGCTGAAACGGGGCTGGCCTGGTGGCGCAGTGGTTAAATTTGTGTGCTCTGCTTCACCAGCCTGGGGTTCGCACGTTTAGATCCTGGGTGCGGACCCAGCACCACTCATCAAGCCATGCTGTGGCGGCATCCCACAAAAAAACTGCTGAAGGGACAACTACCATCATAATAGTTAAGATTAAAAAAAATCAAATACATAAAGCTTTGCCTAAACCAAACAAATTCTGATTTTCAAAGTGATCAAATTAAAAGATATCCTATGCTTTAGTACTTTTTCTGTGTGAGGAAAATTGTTGCTGAGCTAACATCTGTGTCAATCTTCCTCTATTTTATGTGGCATGCTGCCACAGTGTGGCTTGACAAGTGGTACTAGGTCCTTGTCTGGGATCCAAACCTGTGAACCCCGGGCTGCCGAAGTGGAGCAGGTGAACTTAACTGCTGCACCACCAGGCCAGCCCCCTATTTAGTACTTTTTTTCTTATTACTTTCCTTAACTAAAAATCTTTTTCTCAACTGGTTTCAAGAGGATACATAAACCAGTTTTCATATCTACCTGGAAAAAGTTCCTATTAGAAAATCAAGTCACATTTCTATCCACTTATCAAAAGAGTAATTGTGAATAAGATGGAGAGATTCCAAGATACAGACCAATTAACAGAATTTTGACCTGTGATATAATAAAGAATACATCTGTTCTTCATCTCTGATTTCTGGCACAGAACTTCAAAAACCCTTGGAATTTCCTCAGTGATATGAACATCTTTGTTACGCCAAACAGGTGACTTAAGGTGGACCCTGAGATAGCTTCAGGATGGGGGCTGGTCACTAGAAAGACCAATCACATGATTAGAAGTGAAACAGCACATAAAACATTGACCAGCTTAAACTGCTTCCTTAAAACAGGTAATAGATTAATCAAACCTCACTCAATAACAGAGACCCATGTGTCAGGTGGGAACCCATAGCCCCAGGATGACCCTGGAACCAAGAATCTTCAGAAGTATTGCCACCAGAGCCCTTTATATGAAGCAAGAAACCCTTCAGTAAGGAAAATACAGCTTCCAATAGCCCAAGTAGCTTGATTACCACATACGGACTGATTTGAGACTAACCAATCAACTTACATGGGCCCAGCTGCAGCTCAGTAGCCCTAACTCCTTAAATTTCGCCCCAAATCTTGGATTGGAGAGACAGATTTGAGAGCCTTGCCTCCTGTCTCCTTGTCAGTCAACCTCACAATGAAGCTCTCTCTCTTCTCAAAAGGTGGTGCCATTGTACTGGCTTATATGCGTTTTGGGTAGCAAGATCAACAGAAGATTAAAACTTTGGGCCAGCCCATCTACAGTGGATGCAGGAGGTCTAGAGACTGAGCTCAACCATATGGCCAACGATTTAATCAGTCGTGCCTATGTAATGAAGCTCCAATCAAAACTCTGGACACTAAGACCTGGTGGAGCTTCTTGGTTGGTAAACACAATGACATCTTGGGCGGGAGACACACTCAGATTCCAAAGAAGGGCATGGAAGCTCTGTCCCCTTCCCTGCCCTAGACATTGGCCTATACCTCTCTTCAATTTCTGATCTGTGTCCTTCATAATAAAATTGTAATCATAAGTATAGTGGTTTCAGTAAGTTCTGTGAATCATTCTACCAAATTATCAAAACTGAGAGATTGCAAGAAGCCCCAAATTTGTCACAGGCTGGGCAGAAGGTGGGTGGACTGGGGAGACTGAAATTTGCAGTTGGCATCTTAAGTGGGGGTAGTCTTTGAAGTTCTTTGCCCTTAACTTGTGGAGTCTTCCTTAACTCCAGGTAGTTAATAGCAGAACTGAATTGAATTGTAAAACACACAGTTGGGACAGAGAACTGGCATCAGAACACTGACTTCAGAGATGTCTGAATTTTTTTTAATGTTATTTTTTTTAAAGGAAAGAAAAAGATAAGTTTTATTCTTAAAGCAGATATTTTGCATGTTAGACTTCCCTGCTATCCTATTCCCTGAAGACCCTGAAACCAGGCTCACATTCATCCTTTCCACTCCAGCTCATATACTTGGCTTCTTGGGTGACTTTAATATCCATGTAGATGACACATTCAAAAATCTAACCTGTCATCTTATCTCATCTTCACCTTAATTTCCTCACCTGTTACAAGCTCTTCTCACAACTCTTAAATTAGGGGCCTCAGATTCAAATGTTCCTTGGAGCCAGATGCATTGCTTACATAGCTGAATTGGGCCAGACATAACACACAGCAGGAAACTGTCAGGACTGAGGCAAACTGAAGAAAGCCCCCCAAGTAAAGGGGGGCCTACCACTATTGAGACTCAGCCTTCGAGGTCATTCAAGAAATGTGGTTTAATTGTTTCCAGGTGTTCTGAATTGTTTTTTAAAGAGAAGCAGAATACTGAACTTTTATGTGAAATCTACAGATTTTTAAATTTTAGCAATTAATTTTTTAAAAACTATAGAGATCACCACAAAGGATCACATATAAGCCAAAGGCTGATGGTTTTTAACCACTACTTTAATTATTGCAGTTGCTCAGAGCTGTCCAAGACTCTCGTCTTTTCTCACTCTATATTCTCTCCTTAGGGAAATATCACACACAATGATAGATGGATGGATGGATGGATAGATAGACAGACAGATGATTCATATACGCATAGTCTGTTTTGTTAGTGTTTCTGTAGAGTGAAACAGCTTATGTACAACTGATAAATAAAATACCAGGATAACATGGAAGTTGTGTGAGTTCATACACGATTTTTCAAAGCACAGTAAATTTTTTTTTTTTTTAAAGATTGGCACCTGAGCTAACAACTGTTGCCAATCTTCTTTCTTTTTTGTTTCTGCTTTATCTCCCCAAACTCCCCCGTACATAGCTGTATATCTTAGTTGCAGGTCCTTCTAGTTGTGGAATGTGGGATGCTGCCTCAACGTGGCCTGACAAGTGGTGCCATGTCCGCGCCCAGGATCTGAACCAGCGAAACAGCAGAGCGCGTGAACTTAACCACTTGGCCACCGGGCTGGCCCCAAGCACAGTAATGTTTTTAAGCACCAAGCCAACAGCTGAACAAAGAGTACATACACTAACACAAACTAAATGCAGTAAACCATGGAGCCATGCAGTTCTGTTCAAAATGCCCATTCATTCCATTCTTCCTCTTGGCTCCAACTCGTCACAGACTTTCCTACAAGTGCTTATTATGTGGTTTCCCTGAACTTCATGCAAAAGAAACAAACAAGGACAATAAACCAGAACCAGCTATATCTGGCATCACTTCATTTATCTGCCAATGATAAACTTTTGTGTCTACAACTGAGCAGCTTCAACCTTTCTTTATATCCTTCTATCAAGCTACCTCCATCTTTTCCTAAAAAGTTAAGTCCTATATTTATTGTAGTATTTATTTATTTATTAAACAGCTTAGCATGCCTTTTTAAATGCTGTTGCTATTTCTAGAATTATTATTTTTCTTGGTGCTCTGGTTATAAAGTTGTATAGGTTTTGAGAATCTGCTCCAAACTCCATCTTTCCCAGAACCTCTTTTATTTTTAGTGAATGATATTGCCAAAATTTTTCAATACCTCCTCGTGAAATGCCCTATCTCCAGCCCAAACATCTCTATCGAGCTCCAGAACTAGCTATTCAGCTGCCTGCTCATCACCTCCACTTGAATGTTCTAAAGGCATCTCAAAGTTTACATAAATTAAAAAGCAAACTTGTGCTTTCGCTAAACCTGCTCCTCCTCCACTTGTCTCCGTATCACGGCATGGCACCACGAATCTCCCAAAGTTCATAGAAAAGTCTGCCACCACCATCATCTAAGCACCATCATATCATCTAGACTATGCAATTGCCTACTAATTGGTTTCCCTATAACTGCTCGTCTTCTATAATTCAATGTTCACACACGAGCCAGAATGATCTTTTAAAAATGCAAATCTAAAATCAATACTCCTCTGTCTTTTGCTCTTAGTATAAAATCCAAAATCTTTAACATATAGTCTGGGTTCTTTCTTTCTTCACAACTCTCTCACCCTTCTCTCTTATGTATTCCCTCTCCTACCACAATGAACCTTTTTTTTTTCCATTGACTTTTTCTAGTATCTAAACTCCTTCCCAGTTCAAGATCCTCAAACACGTTCTTCACTCAATCCTCAGCTTGAGAACCCTGTGGCTTCTCATCCTTCAAGTTTCAACTTTTTATCTTCAGGCCCTAACTAATAACTCTATCTAAATAGGTAACTCCCTCCCCTAAATTATCCATCCTAACACCGTTATATTAACTTGACAGAACTTTTCTCAATTATGCCATTATTTATGTGCTTACCACTCTATTGTTTGTCTTCCTTCACAAAGCTGAATGTTACTGAGGTCAGATATCATGTCTTTACTCTCTACTATATGCCAGCGATTAGAATAGTGCTAGATGTTTTAGAATTCAATAAATAAACGAATGAGTGAATGAATAAACGAACAAGTAGAATTTGTTTACCCAGCTAACTGCTGCTCCTTCATCAGGTGACAGTTCAGAATCACATTCTCAAGGAAGCCTTGCTGAGTTAGGCTTCCATTTCATGTTCTACAGTACTTTATCTTTTTTTATATATACCCTCTAATCAAAATTTTAATGACATTTAATGTGTAATTTTTTTGTTTATTACCCATCTCTTTCACTATAAGTCCCATGAGAATAGTGAACCTGTGTGCCTTATTCCTTATTTTATCACAAGGGTCCACAAAGTAGAATGCCTGGCAGATAGTATTCAATAACTGTTGCTGATTAAATATTTGTCAAAAATTTGTTGAATGAACCTAATTAAAGTTTACGATTTTTTTCCCTCTTTATTACATTGTTAAAAACTAAAGAATCCTAAGCTTCTCCACTAAGATAGCTTTTATTTTTCAAAAGTTCACGAATTATGAAAATCAGGAGCAAAAACTCTTGTCTTTGAGGGCTTTAACATGTCCTCCAATGCACAAGTTTTTAATCTTTTAGGGGAATTATAATGCCAATTTATATCTGTGTGCTTACTATATGCAAATCACTTTGATAAACACTATAATCTCATTTACCTCTCATAACAACCCTACTAATCCCATTTTATAGGAAGAGATATTGAAGCTTAGAGAGTTTACTTAGGGAATCTGATGTAATGTATGGACTTTCTCCTGAAAAATATATACAAGCCTGCATTTCCATAATTTTACTTACAACATGAGAGGTTTTACGGATTTCCTAGAGTTAATTTACAAACCTTAGAGTTGAAATCTCTGATAAAGCACTCACGACTTAGAGATATCTTCCAAATGAATGGGCAATGCTTCTTATTTCTTGTTTCCTACCTTCTTTTCAAGTCTTAAAAGACACTTTCTAGATATTACAAATACATTATGTAGATGTTTCATGTCATTTTACATCTAATTGTAGCAGCTTTTATGAAGATACCTGAAGGTACCTTGCAAAATGAACTCCCTCTGAATAGTAAAATTTTATGAAGTTGATCATTTTGAATGTCTAAATTTTTATTATGAGACATACAGGGTTAACAACATATTCTTCCTGCAACACAGAAGCATTTATAATTACTGAATTAGTATATATTAAAAATCCTGCATAGCCACCAGCAAGTATCTATGAGCCATTTCTTACTAAAGAAATGGTGTAATGGCCTTTTTGCATAAGAAAGACAAATAACTTTTCCTAGTTTCCAAACCTCGAGTGTTATTTGTTCTGATCTCTTCTCAAAATTCAAAATTAATGCAAAGACAGGCCTTCTCACATATATTGAAAATGAAAACTCTGAAGATAACATTTCGAAGTACGTTTATAAAAACAAAATAACAGCAGATTAAAAGTTCAGACATATGTATCAGGCAATCAGTGGGCAAAATAATCCTATTTCTCTAACACAAATAACAAGCAACAAAATAACCCTCTTACCTGTCAAGGTCTGTACTGCCCTTTCGCTGGAAGGCAGCGTCTCCTTTCTGTGAGGCCGATTTAGTGAAGTGTCCTGTGCAGAAAACAGTCCAGGGCTGTCAGTTAATTTCTTCCGGCCACTGGAGTTAGGGTTTGAAACTCTGCAGCTGCCTATTGCACTTGTGAAAAGGTTTGTATGTTCATCACTGCTGGCTGGATCAGAGTTGGGAGTGAATCCTCCAAGGGATAAACTTGGAGAACTTTCTGAACAGTCAATCTGTAAAGGTGTCTGCAATCCCAAGGCCAATGGACTAGACTCTGAAGGCTCTCGGTGGACCCACTGTTCTTCTCTGTTTATTAAGTTTTTTGAAGGAGAGAGATGAGGGCAAGACATATGACAACGGTGCTTTTCCTTATGTTTATATCGCTCTCCAACAGTATCCTTTCCAAATCGATAGCGCTTCAAAGACTCCAGGACGGATCTGGAAGAGCCAGCGTCCATGGAAACCTGGGGTTGCTCAGAAGAACGGTGTTCTCTGTGTTTGTGACGGTGCCTGTGTTTGTGCTCCACCATCCAACCATAGGCCATCTCAGGAGGGACACTAGGGTAGGTACTCATGGAAAGAAGGGGAGTCCTGCTGGTTGTAAGAAAGGCCTCCTGCCGAAGTAGCTTATGCTTTTTCTTATGGTATTTCGTGGGATTGAGAAGTAAATGACCAGCATGCATATAGGAAGGAGGTGGAAGTGGAGTGGTGAAAGAAGGAGATGGAGGAGGTGGATAAAGAGTGGGAGGATACCTTCCATAGTAACCTAATCCTATGGGAGCAGCTGTAAGGGGCGAGGGAGAGTAAGGCATGCCATAAGACGGATAGAATCCAGTACTAGAAAGAGGAAAACTAAGGCTATGCATAAAAGGCATTTCAGCCATTGCCTCCCTCATCTTAGGGGGTCTCCCTCTCTTCTTTTTTAAGTCAGGTTTTCGAATGTAGTGCAAAGGGTCTAAGGGGAAAGAAGGATGTGTATAGAAACTATTAAAGTTGATTCGAAAAATAGTTGGCAGAAGGTCTCGGGGGATAAAATGATGACTTCGATGGGTAATTCGAATTTCACTGAGACGACTTATTAATTCCTCCAGATCTGCAATGAAGTCTGGATCCTGTCTATTTCGGAGTTGTGGATATTTCTTTTTCCGTTTTCGTTTCTGCCTTTTCATCTTGTCATAGCTGAGGTAATCATGATTTCTGCGCTTACATTTATGTTTATGCTTTTCTTTAAGACTGCTTAGGACTGTAGAGGTTTCAGGGGGAATCAGAGAAACATGCTCAAAAGAATGCCGCCTCTTTTTTTGCCCACAAAATTTCTCTGCCCTGTCTGATGTGCTATTATTATCTGTTCCAATTCCACTATCACTGGGAATGGTCTCATCACTATGAGACTCACTAATGGGAGAAGGAGTAGCTTCTTTCAGAGATGTGAGTTCACTCAAGTGAGAAGGCGAATTTGGCAACAAAGTAGG
Source organism: Equus quagga (assembly GCF_021613505.1). NCBI lineage: Eukaryota > Metazoa > Chordata > Mammalia > Perissodactyla > Equidae > Equus > Equus quagga. The sequence continues at coordinate 38,154,776 of NC_060279.1, read as the reverse complement.
AGGAGATAATCGCCTCCTCCCCTTTGAGGCCTTCTTCATTGCAAGAGTCTGAATCATACTGCCCTGTCTGGAGTGTAAATGCAAATACGGCACTGAACTGGGTTCAACAAAGCCTGCATCACTACTTACAGGGCTCTGACCTCCACTAGTCCCAGAAGACTGAGAGCAAATAGGTGATGGAAGAATCTCAGAACTACTAGCAGATGAAGGCAGTAAAGGGGGAAGGATCTGTCCTAATGCTGACCCAGCTGCCTGCTGAGCTGTTTGCTCAAGAACAGCAAGGCTGGTAGGGCTACCAGAAAGAATGCCATTTAAGACAGTTTTTGGTTTTCGACCCCTCCTTTTTCCTATGTAAATGGTTCCTTTCTTGCTGACATTTATCTGTTGGCCCAATTTAGAGCCAAATGTGGCGGCAAGACTTGACACTGTATTATGGAGTTTAGATTGCACTTTCCCTTTATTACTTGATTCTACAGAGCTTGAAAGAATCTGATTCAACAGTTTCTTTCTTTTTAAAGTCTTCATTTTATTTATTTTGCGGATAATTGTTTTCATTAATTGTCCATTGTTTCTCTTGGTAATTTTTTTATCTGGTTCCATCTCAAGGTCACTCATACTACAGACAGTTGGCCTATGACTGTCATCTAGATCATCTGGATCCTGAAGTTGATCCTCACTCTCAAAGAAATCACTGCTACTTCTATGGTGATCACTTTCAGACTCCAGCTTGCTTGGACTTTCGGTGGCAACAAACGGAGCCACTGATAGTACAGGTGGCTTCATCTTGACTGGAGACCTCATTTGCCTCTTAGGTCTGCCTCTCTTTTTTGGAAAAGGAGACACAGACAGACTTTGTTTGAAGGAAGGAATTTCAATTTCTGGCTGTAAAATTGGGGGTTCTTGTTCTTCCTTAGACTGCAAAGAAAAAACTTTAGAGGCAGGGATTTTTAAAGTCCTTTTAGGTGGACCTTCCAATTGAGGCATCTCCTTGGATTTAGGTCTTCCTCTTTTGGGCTTATAAATATCAGACAAAAGGTCACTAGAGACACACATACTGGAGGATAGTTTGTGAGTAGCAAAAGATTTATGAGATGGTTTTTCACTATCAGTTAAGAGAGCAAGAGATGGAGTTGTGGATTTGCTCAGCTTTGGCAATCGGCGTTTAAGGAAGTCATGATCTACAAATGAAGACGGTCCAATGTTTTTCATAAACTTGGCTGGCTCAGAATTACTATTTGACAGTGAGCTACATGAAACATTTTTAAAAAGCTCTGATCTTTCTAATTCTAGCCCTTTTGGAGACCGGCATGCACTTCTTGCCACCACTTTAGTCCACCGAGGTTTTCTTCCTTTCCTTTTTTTTAATGGCTTGGACTGCAAACTAGTGCTTAGGCTTTCAGCAACTTGGCAGTGTTTGTCGGATGCAGTTACTGCACCAAGTTTTAGAAAGGGCTTATTACTAAATAAACTAGTGAAGTTAACAACTGAAGGGGTAATTGTATGAATACTGGATTCAGAACTCAAACTTGGCTTTTTTCCCAGAGAAGAGCTTATTCTTGGAATATCTATATGTGTAGTTTTTGAATCACTTAGCTCTTTATCAATCCCTTTACATTCAATATTCATGCTATGACCCACGGACCTATGACCAATGTTCAAGTGGGTACTTTCAGAAGAAAACTGGTTCTTTCCAAGAGATTCAGAAATTTCTTCCATCAGTTCTGTGGTAGGACTTAAAAGTAATGGATTAGGAGCCAACTGTGAAGAAGTTTCAGGGGAACTTCTGGTTAAAGGATTAACAGACACAGTAGGTGACGGGGAAGGGAGATTGCTTTCTCCTACTGCACTAAAAGGGGATTTAGCTGCAGATGCATCAGAAGCACCTCCCATTTGAAAGTCCGGAGAAGTGCAATATACGGGAGGTTGCTTTTCATGCTTTGAGGTTTCATAAGACCCCCTTTCACTGGACGAGAAACTGTCTTGCTGAATACAAGTTCCTTCATTAAATATTTCTTTCTCCAAATTAATGATTTCTTTTCGAACTGAGAACTTTTCCAATAGGCTTTCCTTACTCTGCCGTATGACATTCTTCTCAAAAGTTTTGCTGGTGGCATTGTCTTTCAGGGATTCAGACAGTTCCTGACTTTCAAGACTATTGATGTTTGTACTACAAGAAGCCTTAAGTGGTTCCTGAGTGGGGAGCAGTGCTTCGGCTTTAAGGTTTATGGCATCTTTACTGACCAGTCCTGCCATAGGACAACTCACTAGTTTCTTTCCAATGTCCTTATTAACTAATCCCATTGTTGAATTTGTTACAATCTTCTTTGCACAGTCCTTAGCCACTAGGCCAACAGTAGAACCCAGTTTCTTTCCCAAGTCTTTATTAACCAGTCCAACAACAGTGCCAAGTCCTAACTTCTTTCCAGATTCCTTATTCACTAAACCTGGAACAATACCAATTCCTAACTTCTTTCCTGAATCCTTGCTCAGCAGTCCTACTGTAGTGATAGTCCCTGGCTTTTTGCCTAAGTCTTTATTAATGAATACTGCTGTAGTGCCAGTTCCTAGTTTTTTCACAGAGTCCTTACTGACCAATCCTACTGCTGCATTAAACACTGGCTTTTTCCCAGGATCTTTAGTTACCAATCCAACTGCTGTGCTGATAGCTGGTTTTTTAATTAAGTCCTTATGTATTATTCCAGCTACAGAGCCAACGCTTGCTTTCCTGATCAAATCTTTACTAACCAATCCCGCAGTAGTGCCAGTTCCTAACTTCTTCGGTTTTGTCTTGGAAGACTTGGAGGGAGGACAAGTTGCAATGAGCTGTGCCAACTTTTCTGTTACACTCGTTCCTCCATTAAGTAATGCTCTGTCCTTTAAATCAGGATCCCGGCTACCAACAAGAGTAGATGATGTTGCATTAAGGTAATCTGTCATTTCTGAGTGTACTGGAGAAAGCTTCTTAGACAAAGGATTGTTTTCTCCCTGTGAATGAAGATGGATGCTTTCTTCAGATTGGCATTCAATGGCTGCAACATCACCTGCTTTCTTGTACAACTTTGAAGGATCCTAAAATTTGAACAAGAAAAAGGTTTCAGAGAGAGTAAACCTTATACCACTTTAGTTTAGCATTACAATCGAACAAACTAATTGATCACATATCAGATATAAGCCAGGCAATAGTGCTTTTCTAAAAAAACCTAACTAATGTTACACTAATGTCACAGTATGTTAGCTCCTCTGCTGCTATATCAGAGACTATCACGATGTTATCTTTGTTGACTTTCAACCATAGAAACCTATATATTACAGGGTATTTAAAAATATCCCTATGGTATTTTTTGACATTGTTTTAAAGAGGCAAATTAATAGCCTACTTTCACCTTACTTTAGACCAACTAAATACATATTCATATACGAATATACTGTTTTTGAAAAGAGAAATATTGTTAGGTACAATATCCCATGGTCTTCTTTTAAAATAATGCTTCATTGCCTACCTCCTTCATTGATTTCAATGATTTCAAACCAATATAGGACAATCCCTGACCTACTTCCACTCCATTAACTTACTCTCTCTTGAGTGAGCAGTCAAGTTCTCTCTTAATGTGAGACGAATAGAAAAGACAATAAAATACATTCATAGTTTCTTTAAAATGTGTTTTTATATAAAATCTTAGAGTTGAAAGTAACTTTTAAGTCATTAATGTAAACTGCTATGTAATGCATGAATCCTCACTAAATATTTTACAAGTGAACTCATTACTTCACACAAAAGTGTGTTTCAGATAACAAAGTGCTTTTTTCTTTGTTTCAGGATAGATTTTTCTTTTCTTTTCTTTTTTATGATTTTATTTTCCTTTTTCTCCCAAAGCCCCCAGGTACACAGCTGTATATTTTTAGTTGTGGGTCCTTCTAGTTGCGGCATGGGGGACGCTGCCTCAGCATGGCTTGATGAGCGGTGCCATGTCCGCACCCAGGATTCGAACCGGCAAAACCCTGGGCCACTGAGGCAGGGCGCACGAACTTAACCACTCAGCCACGGGGGTGGCCTCTCAGGATAGATTATTTTTATTTAAGTATAACTGACATAGAGTTCTTAACTATAAAATACAAATGAAACACATGAATAAATGTAAAGATATACTATGTATGTGGATAGGAAGACATAAAGATAAGAATGTTCCCTAGCAAATTTGTAAATTTAATGCAATCCCAATAAAAATACCACCAAGATCTCTTTCTGGAATAAGAAAAATTTAACATTCATTGGAAAAAATAGACAAGCAAGAATAGCTAGCAAAATCTAAAAAGAAGAAAAGCAAGGGAATAATCTTTAATATCAAACATTAAATTATTTTTTAAAGCCTCTAATTATTAAAACAGATTGGAACTAACACATGAAAAGACAAAAGAACCAATGGAACAGGAAAGAAAACCCTAAAACAAATTCAAGCATATATGGAAATGTACTGTATGTAAAATGACATAATCCCTACCGAAGGAAATTGGTAATAACTAGAAAAATGCCACATGAATTTAACCACACCTTTTACCAAGGAATCCCAGTTTTAAGAGATCTATCCTGAGATACGCTGGCAAAAAAATAATGTCTGCAGAAAGCTATAAAGAATAAAAATGAACCACTATTTTAATAGCAAACCCTAAAATAATCCAAATGATTATAGGGGACTGGCTAAATAAACCAAAGCATATCTGTACAATGGAGCGCTATGAAACTACAAAAAAAAAATCAGTATCAACGTATTGCTATGGAATGATCTTCAGGTTATACTGTTGAATGAAAAAAGCAAGAATTAGAACAGTGGTTATAATACGCTACCTTTTGTATAAGAACATGGGGATGGAAGAATATGAATATATATATCTGATTATATTAAAAATGGAAAAATGGATGAAAGATTAATGAAAATAGTGACATACAATGGAGGAAACAGGTCTAGAAGTTAGATTTCTATGCATCTGCTTTATGGTTCTGACTTTGCAATTAAGTGTTTTACATATTTAAGAAACAAAATATCACAAAGAAATTTCTAAATTATGAAAACAATGGAAAGAAATACATCTATCAATTAATTATATAACTATATAAAAATAATTTTTAATTACTTTAGTATTTAGACTGTATGTTCTAAAGACAAAAAGATTGCCCATAAAGAAATCTTACATTGCATCCAGGAAGCATGATATTAGTGGTAATACCGGTATAGTTATTTTAAACCTAGATAGATGACTGATAGATATATAGATCAAGTAAGTTACTGTGTGAATGTCATTAGGAACCAAAATTTTGGAAGAAAAAGATGCAATATAAAACCAAAGAAGTAAAAACTCCATAATTTTAAGTTGAAATTAGAAATATATGAAGTCTTTAACACACACATTCATATTTTTTCCTCCTACCTCTATCCAGTGAAACACCTCTATCGAATGAAAAATAAATGACAACCAAGTAGCAACGAACACCTCTAACACTCAAGACTGTGGTCGCTGAATACTTCTTCCCATTAAAATGAATCAGGGCTCCTTGTAGAATGGACTGTTTCCAAATGTTAAATAGGAAATGCACAAGATGATGGGTGTGTATCTCTAGTCTCTTCACTTTGGACAAGTCACTCTACTTTTTTATTTGAATTTTATCATAATAAAATGTTTATTTAAAAAAAATAAATTCTTCCTAAAAGTGAAGTAAAATCTGCCTTTCCATAATTTTCATTTACTGGTTTGAGTCTCACTTTCTTAATTCACACAGAGTAAGTCTAATGTCTCTTCTTCCCAACAGGTTTCCATACATTTGAACTTAGTCAATATATTCAACCTTTAGCCCCAAGCAGTTTCACTTCTTCCTGGTCATTTCCTGACGGACATGTTTCAGCTTGTCAATATTCCTCTTTACATATGACAACTAAAGCAGAACACAATACAACCAAATACTTGATCAACTCAGAATTAAGAGAAGTATCTCTTCTTCTGGATTGGACTCTTATAATTTTGCCCAAGAGGAAACTGGCTTTCTGACAGTCTCACATACAACTGACCTACATTAAGTTTGTAATTAAAGAAATCCTTACATTTTCTTCCCGTCCTATTAAAGAAACAATACTCCCACTTTGTACTTTTACAGTTACTTTCTAAAACTTAAAAATTAAAAGGATTTGTTAAAGTACATTTATATCTGAAAATTATAAATTCCAATTTTAAAACTTACCTTTAAAACTCTGTCTAAACAAATTATGACTATGCACAATAACATGGATAAAGCCCACAAACAACATTGAGTAAAAGGAGCCAGAACCAAACTGTATACTATATAACTCCTTCATATTCAGTTTACAAACAGGCATAACTAATAATCATATTAAAAGTCAGGAAAATGGTCACCCCTGGTGTACGGTAGTAATGGGAAAGGAGTACAAGGAGGTCTTAACGGGTGCTGGTAATGTTCTATTTCTTAAACTGAATGTTAATTACATGGAGTGGTTGAGTTTGTGAAGATTTACTGAGCTGCTACATTTATTTATACACATGTTATACTTCAATAAAAGGTTATTTAAAAAATTCTGTCTAAAACAAAAATAGAAACATACCTAGCTCCCTTAACCTGCTAAAGGACTGTACTCAAATCTGGTTTTTGACCTTTGTCAGAAATAAAAATCTCAGATTAACTAAAATCAGCCTAAAACAGAGTTAGTTTCCCACAGTAAATGGTCTGTGATTAAAGAAAAAGAAAGACATACACAGATAACTTGGTTTTGGTTTCAAAGATCTTTTCTTCCAAATCCTGACATGAGATAAACTGAGAAAATGAGCTAATATTAACAAGATGTTGAAAACTACATGTGGTACTGGTGATATTATTCTCTTACATCTCGAAGAACCCCTTAAAATGACAAATAGTAGTAAGAGATATCATTTTTAAGAGAGCATATTATATATTAGTCAATGAGAAAATATTGTATTAAAACATCCTACTAGGCATATAATTTTTTTCAACATGAAAATAGCTTTATTCCAAATATAAAAGTATGTTCATTAAAAAAAAACGGCAATACTATCATCCATGGAAAAATATTTTTACATGTCAGATATTTCATCAAAAAGGCAGAAATATACTTACTTACATTCTTTTACAAAAATGGAGCCAAAAACACTTGCTGTTTTGTAGCCCACTAAAATTAAACAATACAAAGAAGACATCTTTCTATGTAAATAAATCAAGAGCTAAGACTATCAATTCAACGGTTTCATAATAGTCCATAACTCATAAAATCAACCTCCTTTTGGCTGCTTTTTAAATGGTTTCCAGTGACTTCTTACTATAAATAACACAATGATGAACACTCAATTATATAAATCTTTGCCTACTTGTCCAATTATTTCCTTTAGATAAATTTCTAAAGGTAGAATTGCTACATCAAAGGGTATACACAATAGTTACACATGTTGAACAGGTGTGCACCAAGAAAGATTTTTTTGATGGAAAAAAAGTTTATTATAAAAATCCAGACGGTATAAACACATTTCTGTAACCCAAGATAATACTTTATGACTTGTGATATTCTATATTGTTAGGCAATGATTCTTATGGCAGAAATAACAATAACTTCTGACAATCTTGATTCTGGTAATTTTGAAAGTAAACATTAGACTAACAGTATTCATGTTCATCTTGATGTTGCCAAACCTTGATAATTTGGGGGATGTGGTTATAGCTATCTTCAGAAAATTTACTAGCTCCTGTTTACTGTTCCAATAAACTCGAGTTTTCATTTCAAATGCTATTATTTCTGAGATTACTATTTAGTTCATTTTCAAATGCACTTGTTACTGTCCTGTTTTTATCAAATGGTTATCTGTTTTTGCCCATTTTAAACATTTAAATATTTCAGATGGTTTCAATATTTTCAGTTCTTTGGTTGTAAAGTCTATGTTCATCTATTGACTCTTTCCTTACTGATGGCTTGTATTCTTGTATGGCTTGTAATGTTTTCATATTAAGGTATGTGAGTTTTTTTGGTGAGAGGTAAATGTTCTAGATGTGAAGAAAAGACTTTTTATTCCCATTGTCAGTGTTTAAGATTTCACAACCTATAGACTTATTTTTCTTGCATTTCTGTTTAGATTTCATTTATTACCTTTAGTTTGGAATGTCTTGTCACACAATTTTGCTGGCCATGTATATTTCTTCAGCAGTAAAAGAGCTGTTCAAGGTCTTGGTCCACAATATTTTTCTAATTGTGGAGTCTATCATTTCCAATTCAGAAGAGCCCTTAATATCTTAGAAATAACAGTTCTTTGTTTTTCTCATGTTTCACATATTTTCCCCAATTCCTTAGGTGTCTTTCCACTTCCTATTATTTTTCTTAAAAAGAAGTTAAAATCTTTTACGTTTTCAAGTACACATGAAAAACTGTACAGGTACCTCACATATTCTATCATTTAATCCTCACAACAACCACATGATGCAGTTACTATAATTATCCTCATTAAATAGATTTTAAAAAGTAATTTAGATATTAGATTACCTGCCCATGGTCACTTAACCAGTAAGTGATTGAGGTATGATTTAAACCTAGTCTGACTTCACAGCCAAAACTCTTAACCATTATATTAGATAAAATAGTCTCTTTAGCTTTACAGTTCTGTTTTCATAGCATACTTGGAAAGATAATATCCTCCTAAAGATGACAACTTTCACCACATTTTCAATGAATGCTTTTACTGATTCATTTTGGTTTTCACTTTAAATTATGTATCTATCTTGAATTTGTAAAATATAATCCGTGGGTAGACAAGTAGTTTTTACCTAAAATTTTGTCCATTGTTATGAGTTTCTCCATTACTCCTTTCATCTTCACTGATTTGAAGCACATTTATCACATACTTCTATTCATATCTGGGTCATTCTCTAAGCTCTCCATTTTGCTTCATTCATATTTATGTTTATTCCTGAGCCTAATACAATATACTGATAGTATAACTTTATATGTTTAATACTTGAAATAACTTTTTCCTTTCTGTATTCCTATAGAAATTCCTTGATTATTTTATTTATAACATTATTGGGACACATCACATACCATAAAATTGCCTTTTAGAGCACAAATTCAATGGTTTTTGATATACTCACAGTTATACAACCATAACCACTAATTCTAGAACATTTCATAAAGCTCCCTGGTTATTTCTGCATATGTATACTTCCAGATGACCTCAAGATCTATTTGAAGTTTTAAAAAACTCCAAATGGCTTTAACTTTGTATATTAATATAGAGAAAAAAGATATCTCAACATTAACTTTAGCTCTACAATAACAAAGTAAATTTATCTATTAAGTCAAGGTTTTTGGTGTTACTGGATATTTATAATTTTATTCATATAGATACTAAACACTTGCTGTCAAGTTTCTTTCTATTTCATAAATCCTGCTGTTACTTCTGCAAATAAATTTTGTTATATCTTCTAACTCTAAACTGATAGCATTCAAGAATACTAATTTTTTTTTTTAAAGATTTTATTTTTTTCCTTTTTCTCCCCAAAGCCCCCCAGTACATAGTTGTATATTCTCAGTTGTGGGTCCTTCTAGCTGTGGCATGTGGGACGCCGCCTCAGCATGGCTGGATGAATGGTGCCATGTCCGTGCCCAGGATTCGAACCAACGAAACACTGGGCCACCTGCAGCGGAGTGTGCGAACTTAACCACTCGGCCACGGGGCCGGCCCCACTAATTTTTTTTTTTGAGGAAGATTACCCCTGAGCTAACATCTGCTGCCAATCCTCCTTTTGTGCTGAGGAAGACTGGCCCAGAGCTAACCTCCATACCCACTTTCCTTTACTTTTATGTGTGGGACACCTGCCACAGCACGTCTTGACAAGTGGTACATATGTCCACACCTGGGATCTGAACCAGCGAACCCTGGGGCTGCCGAAGCTGAACATGTGAACTTAACCGCTGAGCCACCGGGAGGGCCCCTGCTAATGATTTTATTTACTTTATAATCTTGAATTCTTGCTTCATGAGGAATTCACTTTTTCAGCAATTAGTTAAGCACCTACTGTTTAAGTACTAAAATAACACCAGTGGGGGAAAAACAATCTCTTTCACCATGGAGATTTCATTCTAATGCAAGAGAGGGGTAGAGGCAATCAAAAGATAAGCAAAATATTCAGTACATCAGATGGTGAAACATGCTATGGAGAAAATCAGAGCATGGAAAGAGAAGAGGAAAAACCAGGGCTGGAAAGGTTGACAATATTAAGACAGATTGTCAGAAAAGTCCTGATTGAGAAGATTATATATGTGCTCACAGAACCGCAGGGAAACAGAGAAATGGGGGTCAGAGCTAGAAGATAAAGTGGAATCAAAGTAGGGTTTTTTTAAATGTGGAAAACAATGGCATCTTTTTATTCTCAAAAGAAATACAGCAGGGAAAGATGATGAAATGCCACATACTCCTGAAGTTTAATACATGTGTGTATGTAAATGTATAAGATCTAGACAGCCACCCGATTCTAATGGAATTTATTGAATCATTCACCCTCTGATGTGAAATGCTATATTTCTCATGTACTAAATTCTCATACATACTTGGTTGGGTCTATTGCTAGATACTCCATTCTGAGTCATTGATTTTCTGTCTAGCTGTGTACCACTACCACAATTTTCTAATAATTTCAACTTTCTTTTATTATCCAATGAGTCTGATTCCTATATATTATTGTTCTTTTCAGAAACGTCTTGGCTACTCTTGCTTATTTTTCCATATAAACTTTACAAGAAACTTATCTAGTGCCAAAAAATATCTATTATTTTAATTTTGATTGTTAAATCTGGAAATACACTAAAGGAGTGAAAGGAAGGACTTGAACAGATATTTGTACACTGATGTTCACAGCAGCATTATTCACAAATAGCCAAAAGGTGGAAGCAGATGAATGGTAAACAAAATGTGGTATATACACACAATGGAGTATTATTCAGCCTTAAAAAGAAAGAAAACTTTGAAACATGATACAACATGGATGAACCTCAAGGAGATTATGCTAAATGAAATAACCCAATCACAAAAAAGACAAATATTATATGATTCTACTTATATGAGGTACCTAGAATAATCAAATTCATAGAGACAGAAAATAGAATGGTGGTTGCCAGGGGCTGTGGGGAGAAAGTAACAGGGAGTCACTGTTTAATGAGTATAGAATTACAGTTGGGGAAGATTGAAAATGTTCTGGAGATGGATAATGATGACAGTTTCACAACAATGTGAATGTACTTAATGTCCACAGAACTGTACATGTAAAAATGTTTAAAAAGGTAAATTTGATATTATGAATATTTTACCTAAATAAAAAAATTCAGGGGTAAGTTTTGGTAGAATTGACATCTTCACGATGCCTTCTTATTCAAAAACATTTTAGGCTTTTCTATTTGCTCAAGACTCAGTAGTGCCTTGAAGCCTTCTTCATATAGATATTAAGCCTGATAGTAAAGTTTATTTCCAGTTATTTCTTCTCTTTCATAATGGAATCTCTTCTTGCATTTTATCTTCTAGTTATTTGTATATTATATGAAGTCTACTGATGTCTCATTTATTCTCTGTCAATCACCTCACTGAATTCTCAAAAGTTTTTTGACTGATTCTCTTGGGATTTCAAGGTAAACAGCATCATTTGCAAATAACAATAATCTTAATTACTTTTTCTATTTTTATCCTCTTAATTTCATTAACTAGTAACTACCATTATTAAATAACAGCGATGACAAAGGGCATCCTTTTCATCAGCTACATTCTCATGAGAATGCCCTGATGTCCCGTCCTGAAGCGTTATACATATATGTATACAAATATGTACGTACACACACTCATCGATATTTCTACATACATTACATATTTGCACATATTTATATTTTACACATTAAGGAAATATCTATTTATTTTCTTTTTTAACTGTCAGTATAACTAACTCTGGTAGCAGATTTCCTAGAATTGTATTCCCTTGCATTCCTGGGGGCAAACACAACTCATAATGGCACATAGCTCACAGTCAGGATACAGAACAGTTCCATCACGAAGAGATCGCCTCTGCTGTCCATTTATAATGCACAGTTCTCTTAATGTGCTGCTGAGATCATATGCTGATATTTAGCATTTTGCATCATTACGCCTAAGTATGAGGATAAGAAAATTTTAAATCCATATTCTTTAACTCAAAAAAGTATAACTGAAGTCAGAGATTGCCAGCCTTAGCTATCGGTTGTTAATGACGCGAATACCTTAAGAAAACAAGCACAGAGCTATCATGACATTCTGCAAAGTGAGTATTTACAAACTTATTTCCATAAAATGTAAAGCAAATCTATTCTGTATCTTGCCAAATAACACTGAGATACACTTAAACCTTTTCACTAAGACAAGCAAAAGACTTTGTTTTGACATTCAAACATTTACTAGTTCCAAGGATTGATTTGTAACCTTAAGACTAAAATGAAGTCATTATAGAACTGTTTACTTACATAAAAGGTAAGTTCTTACAACTAAAAATTATAAATGTTTATTCTTGATTAGTGGTATCAATAATAGTAATATACCATTGATTAATTCAACAAATATAAAAAAGACTGTGTGTAGTCCTCCTTGTATATGTATTTAAAAGTTAGCAAAGTGAACCGTACCCATATTCAGAAGAATTTGAATTTTTGCTCAAGTAAGATTATTTTGTAGTTTCCCTTCTTTGTGCTATCTTTGTTAAGGCTTTAGGATTAACATAATGCTTGCTTTCCTTCCTTTCCGATGCTCTGAAAACATTTACATAATTTTGAAATGATCTGTTTCCTGAAGGTTTTACAGAATTAAACCAAAGCCATTTGGACGAGGATTTGGGGGCAATACCTAGTGGCTTTTGAGAGACTTCTCTATTATATTTATGATGACTGGTCAGTTAAAATTTGCTATGGGGGCTGGCCCCGTAGCCGAGTGGTTAAGTTTGCGCGCTCTGCTTCGGCGGCCTGCAGTTTGGTCAGTTTGGATCCTGGGCAAGGACATGGCAGTGCTCATCAGGTCACGCTGAGGTGGCGTCCCACATGCCACAACTAGAAGGATCCACAACTAAAATATACAACTATGTACCGGGGGGATTTGTGGAAAATGAAGGAAAAATAAAATCTTTAAAATGACTCTGCACTGAGAAATCAAAGAATTAAATATTAAAGATTATTATAGTTAAAGAAAATTATTTTTTTTTGGAAGATTAGCCCTGAGCTAACATCTGCTACCAATTCTCCTCTTTTTGCTGAGAAAGATTGGTTCTGAACTAACATCTGTGCCCATCTTCCTCTACTTTATAGGTGTGACGCCTGCCATAGCATGGCTTGATAAGCAGGTCCACGGGTAGGATCCAAACTGGTGAACCCCACGCCGCCAAAGCAGAGCACATAAACTTCACCACTGTGCCACTGGGCCAGCCCATAAAGAAAATGATCTTTTCTTTAAAAGAATAACTTTCACCCATGTTTTCATACTTATTTGAATATAATTGAGCAGATGAATTTCTTATGACTTTCTTTGAACTTCTACTGTATCTGGAGTAATTTGCCCTTTAGCACTAATTATTTTGCATATTCTTTTTTTTTTTTTTTTAAAGATTGGCACCTGGGCTAACAACTGTTGCCAATCTTCCTTTTTTATTTTTTTATTTTTTATTTTTTTTAAGGATTGGCACCTGGGCTAACAACTGTTGCTAATCTTTTTTTTGGTTTTTTTCTGCTTTATCTACCCAAACACCCCTCCCTGCCCCCGTACACAGCTGTATATCTTAGTTGCAGGTCCTTCTAGTTGTGGGACGCCGCCTCAACGTGGCCTGACGAGCAGTGCCATGTCCGCGCCCAGGATCCGAACCCTGGGCCGACGCAGCAGAGCATGCGAACTTAACTACTCGGTCACGGAGCTGGCCCCTATTTTGCATATTCTTGTTTTCTCTCATTTTTCTCTATTTCTAGGTTGGACTTGTTAATAAATGAAATTTTATGTTTCATTTTCCCCCCCAAAGAACTACTCTTTGTATAGCTATTGCCTTTGTTTTCTACTTCATTTCCGCCTTCAGGTTTCTCAAACACTCAGGATTATTTTCTCTTGCTAACTACTGAGTTGAATGATTTATTCCATTTGTTTTCATTCTTTCCCCTTTAATAAATATTTAAAAGTATCATCCCTTTAAATATAGCTTTACCTGAGAACTAAAAATTATTTTATTTTCTAGAAATTCTGAGATTCCAGAAATTTCCAGAATGTAATGTCTTTTTGTTGTCTGCTTTAATTAGTTTCTAGTTTTACTGCACTGTAATCAGAGAATATTGTTTTTACTTTTTCTGGTAGCTTACTGTATGTTCAATTTTTGTGAGCATCCATGAATTGTGTACCCTTCAAATTCAAATGTTGAAGCCCTAACCTTTAATGGGACTGTATTTGCAGACAGGGCAATGAGGTCATAAAGGTAACAGTCCTAATCCAATAAAAATAAACTCCAAATAAGAAGAGGAAAAGAGCCCAGAGACCTCTTTTTCTGCACACACAGAGAAGAGGCCTTGTGAGGACACAGCAAGAAAGCGGCTGTCTCTAAGCCAGGAAGAGAGCCCTCACCAAAAACCAAGCCTGATGGCACACTGATCTTGGATTTCTAGACTCCAGAATCGTGACAAAATAAATTTGTTTTTAGACCACCTGGTCTGTGATATTTTGTTATGGAAACTCTAGTAGCATAACACACCATGATATTTTGTTACACTTTGACCTTTCACAGCCTAAACAATTTTTTTTCCTATGTGGACTGTGCTTATTTTTTTGTTACATCTAAAAATCTGGAACATGTATATACCTATTCTAGAGAAATTACAAAGAACAACTTACAATATACTTAGTCTTCAGTATTCGCTGATTCTCTACTATTAGCAGTAATTAAATTAGCACACTCTTCTTGTCCCTGCCTCACCATCCAATTATATTTATCAATTTTTTTTACTGTATTATATGTTTTATCAACTTTAAATGACACTGTCTGACCCCCACTATAATAAATGAAGAAATCAATATATAAACTACTCCATTTTCTCCTCATTTGCCCAATTTTTATTATTTTACAAAATCAGGAACAGTCCTTTTTTTTAGTCATTCCATTCATCTTCCGGTTGGCTAACAAAAAGATTGAAGATTGTCATCGGGAGTTTCTTGAACAATGAGAAACATACTCTCTGAATTCAAGTGTTCAAAAACATTTGTCAAACACGATTTTGGTACAGATGAACTGTCTAATTTGATGACATTAAAGACATTGGTCCACTGTTTTTTGGTTCTGAATTTTGATGCTGAGAACATCTTGAATTTAACCCTCCAGAGGTGACTCAATTCTTTGACCTGGCTCACAAAGAGATTCTTAGCAAAGTCTAATAATGTAACTATTGTTTCTAGGACAAACATTCTATATCAACATTATATGGGACCTTGGGGCCAGCCCCGTGGCCCAGTGGTTAAGTTTGTGCGCTCTGTTTTGGCGGCCAAAGGTTTTGATGGTTTGGATCCTGGGTGTGGACGTGGCATCACTCATCAGGCTATGCTGAGGTGGCATCCCACATGCCACAACAAGAAGGACCCACAACTAAAAATATACAACTATGTACCAGGGGGCTTTGGGGAGAAAAAGGAAAAATAAAATCTTAAAAAAAAAAAACTACATGGGACCTAATGAGCCCTTTCAATCTATATACTGACATTTTCTATTATTTCTGAAAATGTCCTTACATTATGCCTTTAAAAGTTGGTCTAAATCAAACTTTCTGCCTTCCTCTTTGAAGATACCAATTATACACATGTTGTATTTCTCTCCCTTTTTCCCATATATATCACACCGCTCCCATCCTTTTGAACTTTGTTCATTTCCACTTTGTTCCTTTTCCCCCACTTTTTCACATGTGCTTTTAATTTCACTTTTATGTGACTTTTTTTCTCCTACTTGTCTCCCAGGGTGCCTTCAGATGTCTCATCTGTTTTCTGTGCTGTTGTATTGTTGTTTCATCCTTAATTCTTTTTATAAAGGTGACTGTCTTTATAATTTCCAGCAAAATATTTGAAAACAGTATCTTTGTCACACTTGCAATCCATTCTGCTAAAACATGTCACATGTCACTGTTCAGAACAGCGCTTCCTGAATTGACAGTTATTTTCTTTCAGCATGTGAGGATATAATTCTTTTATTTCCTAACCTTTCTTTGGTTATGTTTAACGACCTAATATTTGTTTAACTGTCATTCCTTTGTCTAATTCTCACTGTTTTAGATTTTTTCTTCGATATTCTACAGATTCACTAAGATGTGTCTCAGTGTAGACACAGCTTTATCAATCCGTCTCCAAACTTGTCCTTCATGAATAATAAATTCTGGAAAATTAACCTTCACATGTTACATCTCCTCAATTATTCTTTGGAACTCCAATTAGAACATACTGGACCTCCTATTATGATCCTTTATCTTCTTTGATTCTTTCTAGCAAATAATATTTGACATCTCTGGCTTTGCTACATTCTAGGTAGTTTTCTCGATGCTCTTTTCCAGTACACTATTCTTTCCACAGCTGTGTCTAAATGGAATGCTCAAACTATTATTCACTGGGCTTTTGCATGCGTGTGAGGGAGATTTGCCCTGAGCTAACATCCATCGCCGATCTTCCTCTTTTTTTTTTCCTTTAACTTGAGGAAGGTTAGCCCTGAGCTACCCATCTGTGCCAATCTTCCTCTATTTTGTATGTGGGATGCCTCCACAGCAAGGCTGATGAGCGGAGTAGGTCTGTGCCCAGGATCCGAACCCGCGAACCTGGGCTGCCAAAGCAGAGTGTGAAGAACTTTAACCACATGGCCACAGGGCTGGCCCTGCACTGGGTTTTTAAATGTCAATGAATACATTTTTCATCAAGAAAATATACTTTTCATAACTAGAAAGTATATTTCATTGACTTCTTTTGAAAATCTGTCAGGTCATTTTTTAAAAGCTTGTTCTTAAAGACTCCCTTAAGTCTTTAATCATTTCAAATACAGTTACTTTATATCCTTTATCCAACAGTTGTATTATGTGAAATTCTTGTAGAATTTAATACTGCTATTAGTCATATGTGCTGACTGCTGTTGCTCATGATGGATAATTTTCTTGTTTTTTTTACTTTTAATTCTGAGGGGTTTGTTTTGTTTGTTTTCTTGCTGAGGAAGACTTGCCCTGAGCTAACAGCTGTACCAATATTCCTCTACTTTGTATGTGGGTTGCTGCCACAACATCACCACCAATGAGTGGTATAGGTCCTTGGCCAGGAACCAAATCCAGGTTACTAATGCGGAGCACACTAAATTTAACTACCAGGCCACAGGGCCAGCCCCTCTGAGCTCTTCTTAATAGGTGCTTCACTGAGGGTAGAGACCCTGAAGAATTCTAGTTCCAACTTCCTACCTTCTGTGGGCTTAGAGTAAAATGTAGGTAAGTTTTACATTATTCTCTGGATAGGGGTAATTTTTCTGGGAGAAAAGTAACAAGAAATATAAAAAGAAAATACTTGAGATGTAGCTTTTAAAAAATAACAAAAAGAAAAAAATCTCAAAATAAACATGAGCAAATCTATAAACAGAATTCAAATCAGAGAACAGCAGAACAAGAAAAAAATGTTCAAACTCAATAGTAAGGGAAAAAATATATGTTCAAAAATAGGAATTTCATATTTTGCCATTATTATGAGTGATTGCCAAGAAGTGCAGGAGAATAAAGAAAATAAATGAGATCTCTATAAATATATTCACAGAATCCAATGAAAAGACAAGCTACAAACAGGGAGAAAGGAAAAAAATAAAAATTACTAAAATATTTTTAAATATCTCCTTTTAAAAGATATTATGAATTATACTTGAAGGCAGATTTTTACCAAGTCTGGCTTCAGTCTCAGGAAAGCCCAACAACTAAATGCTTACTTCCATGTTATTTCTGGTATCACAAAACTTGTGAGTAATCAACATGATAGAATAGATTTCTACCAATTATAATCAGTTTAACATTGTCAGTAATGCAAATAAAGCATCTCACTTGGATTTACGGTATTATTTGAATATTCACTTTCGAATAATGGTAAGCATTCTACTTGAAACATGAAGAATTTCCTTATGAGCAAGATGTGTTGACATTTAATAAATAAGTTGAGGTACATGTATTAATGCATAAGTGAAATGCTGAAATAGTTCTTATAAAAGCTGTTAATTTCATGTTCTAAAACAAGAACTATCAAATAGTTAAATAATCAGGAAACAGACTGATAATATAAATACTAACAGTCTGTTACCTAGATTAGTATGAACATTATCTGAAGATGAAGTAAACAAATGCTAATAAAATTTAAATAATCATATAAGACAGAATAACAAGAACTGCATTTATATCATAATTCTAACCTTTTAGTACACTAAGCTAAATAACATTAAACATACCTGTAAGTGAAATATTGTACTCTCTTTAATCCTTGAGTTTTTCAAGAAAATTCCTATTTGAGAATTCTTAACCTTGTGTGAAAATTAATTAAAAGCAAAATGTCAACTTAAATCAAAATTTCACAAGAGAGAAACTGCACAATATACCATCTTTATCCAAATTAAATCAACTTTGATCTGGACATAATAAGGAATAGTATAAAAAAGGAAGAAAAAGTTAGAGGAAAACAAAACATCTAAAACAAGGGCTGTTCTGACTCCACACAAAAAAATTAAATGCCTTAAGACGTCTTTATGGATATAATTCGTGAGGTCTAAAATTTGAATAAGCTTTCTGAAGTGTTTCTACAGACTGCTAATCCTTTTCAGTAGCTGATGACAAAAAATTTTTGAGATTTGCCCAAGTTACAAAGTTCCTTTGAGAAAACATTTTACTGAAAAACTTGTTTGTAAATCTCATTCTGCTGTGAAAATGTTAACGATATGATTAAGTATGCTACTTCTGTATCTTGCACATCAGACATTTATATATATAAAAACATGCATGCTTGACAGCACAGGCTGATAAACAAATTTACACTTCTCCTTTGACTGTTTGCCAAAAGATTCCTGCATCTCACACTCCCTAAGAGAATGCATCTGGCTGAAAAACACTGTATAGAATGGAAAAACAGTAAATAAAAGAAATATAAGTTAAATGATTGTTTAATTGATACTGACAGCAGAACAAACATAGTGAAGACTATGAGTGATTTGGGAATCATAAGAATAGTATGTTTTGCTCAAACTTGGTGTTTAGAGAATTATAACATAGAATTTCAGTTATAGAATTATTCTCTGTAAACAGAAATACCATAGGCTATTTTCATCATTCTTGTTATACTAGAGATTTTTGAAATTAACTTTCCATGTACTTAAATTAATGACACAGGGAGGGCTGGCCTTATTACATGTTTTTTTTTTTTTAAAGAATGCTTGGACAAAGGAAAGCTTCAACGTTACACTATAGAAAACAATACTGACACAGGAAAACTCACTCAAATTAGTTTACTGGAACCCAGTGGAACAGTGATATGCCTTAGGAGTACATATATTCTCTACATGATACCTGCTGGAAAGTTCCTCCTATCCTTCTATTATGTAGCAGATATTGCAACTAGTGTACATGCAATGAAAGCTGAGATGCAGATGGAAGTTCTCAGACAACTTCATCATCTTGTAAGCCAATTACCCACTCCTTCACTGTGATGTTTGTAGATAAAAGGTTTATGGAGAAGCTTGGAGGTTGCCACTCCATCCTGACAAGTAAAAAGCTGAACAAACTGAAAAATCAACAACTCTTCTCAGATGCATAATAGAAGTGAGGTCACAGCACAAACTACCACCCTCAAAACTGGAGTGATTGACAGAGAATCACAATTTACCAAAGAAACCCATGAGCTGAAACCTTGGTGGGAACCAGGGCCAGGGCAGGGAAGCCTGAACTGTAACCGACAAATTGCTGCAGGCTCAGTGTAGACAAGTCTTGAGAATTGAAAACTCCAGGAGGACTTGGTCACTGGGATCCCCCACACTTTTCTGAGTTTTAGTTCCCAGATCTCTATCAGGTTCTCACAATGAGAAAAATCCCTCCTTGCTTCCAGCAGGTGGAGAAGAAAAGGAACCATTTTGAACTATGTCAGACCATTCTGTTCTTACACAATGTCTGCCCTCAGGGGAAACTATTAACCAGAGCCTAAACTGCTGGGATTTAACAAAGCCTAACTGATCTAGGGGAAGACAAATATCCAACCCACATAAGAAGGGAGGGGGAAACTGAGAAGCATTTGTGAAATTCACAGTCTAGAGGTACAGGCTCACTAAAAGACTGAGACCTAATCACAGCACTAAGAGAACACTTTCCCTCCTCTCATACCTTATCACCATGGTACTACAGGTCTATTTATAGCAGTTCTTTTTACCTAGTACATTATGACCAGCTATCAAGAAAAAATTACAAGACATACTAAAAGACAAAAAATGCAATTTGTAGAGACAGAGAAATCATTAAATCCAGACAGATATGATAGGGATGTTAAAAGTATCAGAATGGAAATTTATAATAATTATGATTAATATGCTAATGGTTAAAGTAGACAGCATGTAAGAACAGACGGGCAATGTAAGCAGAGAGGTGGTAATTCTAAGAAGGAACCAAAAAGAAATGCTAAAGATCAAAAACACCTGGGCTGGCCCTGTGGCCGAGCGATTAAGTGTGTGTACTCCACTTTGGCAACCCAGGGTTTCACAGGTTTGGATCCTGGGTGCAGACATGGCACCACTCATCAAGCCATGCTGACACAGGGTCCTACATAGCACAACCAGAGGCCCTCACAATTAGAATATACAACTATGTGCTGGGGGGCTTTGGGGAGAAGAAGAAGAAGGGGAAAAAAAAATCAAATATTGGCAACAGATGTTAGCTCAGGTGCCAATCTTTAAAAAAAAATTCACAAATGAAGAATGCTATTGATGGGCTTATTAGCAGACTGGACACAGCTGAGGAAAGAATCTCTGAGTTTGAGGATATCTCAAAGGAAACCTCCAAAACTGAAAAGCAAAGAGAAAAAAATTGAAAAAACAGAAGAGAATAACCAAGAACTATGAAACAACAAATGGTGTTAACATCACACAATGGAATACCAGAAGGAGAAGAAAGAGAGAAAGAAACAGAACTATTTGAAATAATGACTGAGAATTTCCCCATACTAATGTCAGACACCAAACCCACACACCCAGAAAGATCACAGAATACTAAGCAGAATAAATGCAAACAAAACAAACCACAAAACTACACCTACACATATCATTTTCTAACTACAGCAAATCAAAGATAAAGAAAAAATCCTGAAAGAAGCCAGAAGAAAAAAACAATTAGAGAAGAGCAAAGATCAGAATTACATCCAACTTCTCAGAAACCACACAAGCAAGAAGGGAGTGGAGTGAAACATTTAAAGTGTTGAAAGAAAAAAACCACCAAGCTAGAATTCTGTACCCTGTAAAATTATCTTTTAAAAGTGAAGGAGAAATAAAGACTTTCTCTGACTATGAAAATTGAGGGAATTTGTTGCCAGTAGACATGGCCTTGCAAGGTATTACAAGTTCTTTGCAGAGAAGGACAATTATATAGGTCAGAAATTGGGATGTACATAAAGAAAGGAAGACCACTGGAGAAGGAAAAGGTGAAGGCAAAAGAAAAAAATTCTGGGGCCGGCCCGGTGGTGCAGTGGTTAAGTTCGCACGTTCTGCTTCTCGGTGACCCAGGGTTCACCGGTTTGGATCCCAGTTGCAGACACGGTACTGCCTGGCAAAAGCCATGCTGTGGTAGGCATCCCATGTATAAAATAGAGGAAGACGGGCATGGATGTCAGCTCAGGGCCAGTCTTCCTCAGCAAAAAGAGGAAGATTGGCAGTAGTTAGCTCAGGGCTAATCTTCCTCAAAAAGAAAAAGAAAGAAAAAGAAAAAAATTCTGTTTTTCTTATTCTTAACTGATCTAATACATAAGTTTGTTTAAAATAATAATAGCAACAATGTATTTGATAATGTATGATTATGTGTGTGTGTGTGTGTGTGTCTGTATATCCTTATGTGTAAGTGAAATGAACAACAGCAATGATATAAGGGACAAGAGAGGAGAGGGAGGAATTTGGATTATTTTGTTGTTATTATAAGGTACAGTGTTATTTGAAAATGGACTTGGATTAGTTGTAAATGTATACTGCTAGGACAACCACTAAAATATGTAAAGAAAAAGTTTGTGGACAAATGTTTCCCAAATGATTGTATGAAACATAAGTTACTCACAAAACTATGTTGAAACTAGAAACATAAGGCAAGAATCTTAAGTCTGCTTCTGAAAATACTGAGAAAACATCTTCAAGAAATGTATAAAGCTTCATTTTGTGGCACATAATCAAAAGAGAACCAAAACATATGAGAACAGGTGGAGAAAATCCCTAAACGAAAATATTAAAGAAAATTTGACATATGGATAATTAAGTCAACCATTTTAATAGAAAATTACCAAATATTTTCTTTGCAAAAACAGACTACTATGGTCTTTTCTTAAATTACAAAACCATTAGGTGCAGCACTTGAACTGTATATTCCGGATTGAAGCCCAAACTCTAAGCTCATTCTCATTATACAATATTGCCCCTCTTATGGTCAAGAGTCAACCAAAACATGTTACTAGAAGTTGTTTAATTCCTTCAGAGAATCTTATGATAAAAGAATAGCAATATAACATGGAAATTATTATGTGATGCGAACTCTCACCAGCAAAGAGCTCTTCCTGCCATTTAATATAATTTAAGGAACAATCATAAAACGCCAATCTGTCCCAGGTATCAACAGCAGAGGAAGTCTTTAGAGTCTTCTTTATACCAATTTTACTCCTTAAGTGAAAAAATCACCACCATGGCACATATCCAACTTAATCTATAGTCTTTCTCTCGGGATTTCTCCCCCTAAATCCCTGACTAATTGGGAAAGAGGTGAAATTTAGAACTACATATCAAGTGATTTTGACTCACAAAGTGACGTCAAACAGGAAACTTCTCTTTCATCATGTATTCAACCATTTCTCCCTATTACTGAAGTTCCATATAAGCTCCAGGTTTTGTCATTTCAACATCTGGAGACTTGAATTCTGTCTCCCCAAGTCTTCATCCATTTCTATGCAGCTGTATCTCAGAATTAATTAGCAATGTGCACTTATGGAGCAGTCTGTATGTGCCCATCTCTGGAGTGATTTACAGTCATTAGAATGAAATAACAGATAAGAACAGACAACTATAAAAAGCAGCATGTGAATTAGCAAGTCAACATAATGATATTTAAGCTTAATTCTCTGGGACTAAGGAAGCCATGCCTTCTATCAATTTGATTCAATAATGACTTTTTCCATTAGTAAGATCAAAATGAAATGAGATACATTCACATTCACTATACCTCATTATGTATCTTCACTATACCTCATTATGTACACAATTACAACAAACCACAATGCAGACTCAAGCAGATATCCCTAACATTCTATACTTTGAGAAAAAGTGAAGTGCTCAGTCAGCCAAATGCAGCACTGACTGCAGAAGTTTTTACTACAAATGAAAGCAAGAATTGAGGATGAACCTGATGAAACTAATTATGGTAGTTTTAATCTTCCTAGTACATTCATAGCAGGGGCTGCACAGTGCAATAGAAGGGATCTGCTTTTCCCCTCCATTTATGGGAGCATATGCTTCCATAATGGACATTATTTTAGGAAGAGTGGCACCTTGTTTTGTCTCTAAGGCTTGGGAGAGATTGTGGCTGCCCCCTTAGCTATCTGTTTAGTGTATGAAAAGGGAGAAAAGAAGGCTTTACTGAAATGTGAAGATCCAGGAGAATTTGCATAATAACTACTTCCAAGGAGAGGCTGGGCTCTGTGCCAACTGTTCTCTTCTTCTCTACTACCAAATAACTCTAGCTCAAGCAGCTTCCAAAGTAAACAATATGAAAGTAAAACAACAGAACTCCATTCAAAGCAGGACCTGGAGATACCTATATACCATCAGGTCTTCCTGCTTGAACAACGTTTGCCAATAAGAACATGGGAGTGGAAAGATAGCAGTAGGATAACGAGCACTTGCACACTGGACCTTTTCATAAGTTGGTATAAGAATGACTACACTAATAGATGGCACTCAGCCCTTAAAGTACAGGTAAGATGAGAGAATGCAACCATCTTCTACTATTTAGCAAGTCTCAAATTCTCTAGTTAAAGATAGGGAACCTAAACACAAAAATTTGGTTAAAAAAAAAGACACTGGGATAAACATATTACCTACTGCACAGCAGTAACGATAAGACAGTTTCACTTAGGCTCATCTAGTACCACCTTTTAGTGGATGAGTTACTAAGTGTTAAATGCTTTCAAAAGGTGTTTGACATCTAAAAATGTTTTCTTAAACTAAGAACCTAATGTGGGGTTGTTTTTAAATGGAGATACTATAGACAGCCTAGCTTACCACTCCATGTTATGACAAAATACTTAAAGGAAAGTTTTTGCTCGACCTATTATAAGATGAATGGGATTTCTAGGAAGAGTCACCAAAGTTGTCCTTTACCACGAAATTCTTGGAACAGCCACAGGTAATAGCATTACCACCGATAACACTAATTTCTTAAAAGTAGCAAACTATAGATTGTTTGAAATAGACCTAAAAGTTTTAATATACATTTTTAGTAAATGAGAAAAGAGAAAATATATATGAATAGTTCATTTACGAAAGCATATGCAAAAGCACCATCTTAGGGCTAAGGAAACAAATCCTCTTATTCCTAAGCTATATTTTCAGGGCTGTATTTTTCATGGTGGTAGTGGTGGTATTTTTTTATGCTTACAGATCTTAACCCACAGTCCATAACCTTATTGAGCTATTTTTAAATCATGTTGTGTTGATCATGAAATGCAAAAACTAAATAGATCACAGTGACACTCAAGGAGCATTCACTAGAAAAAGACGAATAAATTAATAATTACAATACAATGTTATATATGTTAAAAACAGAGAAACATATGCAATAGAAGCACAGAGGTTAGAGTAACTAACTCTGCCTGGGGGATTCAGGAAACATTTCACAGAATTGGGGGACATTTGAGCTGAGTCTTTCCACTCCTTCATCCTCCTTTTGTCTATTGCATACTGACTTTTTTATTTTTTGCTTTTTATTCAGGAACTTAGTAAACTTACACTTATTTTTCTAATTTTTCGTTTTTATCTTAGAAAATTTACCTCTTGAGGTTGAAATAAACAGAAGAAAAACATGTCACCAAGTATGCTTAAGAGAATTTCCACTTGTTTGATAATTCCTAACAGTCATAATCAGCAAACAGCTTAAAAAGAAAAGTTACCAAGCTCTCCTGTCTTTGGCTTGTAATTTTCAGTATTTACCTGTCATTTCTTCAGTAGTCTTCTGTAGTGCCCTACCCATGCAATCAAGGACTAGACAAGGAACTACAGAAGAATCACTCAGCAATTTTGCCAAAAAATTAAAAGGTAGGGTTCAGAAGCAGGTTCCATCTTGTTTCACTGTCTTTACTGTGAAAGTTACTACTTGAATCCTGCAATTGTTAGGATCATCTTTCTGTTTTCACATATATTCTCAGATGTTACTAATTCTATGTAGCTTGGCTAAAAATAGCTAAAATATTCTAGTGTATATATCTACCATCTGTGCAATTGTGTCAAAATGCTTGTGCATACCTCCTAAACTCTGATTTCTTAATACAGTAGCATAACTTTGTATTGCAAACATGTATACTTGACTATAAGATGTTTTCCAAAAATGAAGTTAAAATACACATAGCAGATCAGGACTTGGCTGTTAAAAAATAAAGAGTAGAAAAAGACCAAATTTAATAGTTCAGAACCTATTTTGTTTTAAAGAGTGAGTTCTAGTTACTATTACACTTTAATAAAACATCATTGCTGACATTGTCCTCTTTTGCTCATCTGTATTCTCTCAATTATGATAATAGATTTTGGAAAAACTAAAGCCTTAGGAACACCATAAATTCAGCTTTAAGAGAGACCCATCGGGACCAGCCCGGTCGCAAAGCAGTTAAGTTTGTGTGCTCCACTTTGGCGACCCGGGATTGGACAGTTTGGATCCCAGGCGCAGACCTATGCACCACTCATCAAGCCATGCTGTGGCAGGCATCCCACATATAAAATAGAGGAAGATGGGCACAGACGTTAGCTCAGGGCCAATCTTCCTCAGCAAAAAAAACCAGACAGACAGACGGACCCATACTTATATTATGAGGTTCCAAGAAACCACAGTTAATATGCAAACTACCACCCCCTTCCCTGATAGGCCTTTACTCAATCATATATACCTCTCTTACCTCCCGACATTAGGTACTTGCTGGTGCAAGTGATAACTCATTTATAACAAAAAGAGAAAGGTTATTAAATAGATCCTGAATGACACCCTCATATTTCTCTACCTATTAGTTAGACAGGGGAGAGGATGTTAGGCATGCAACAAAAGTTTCCTTTTTTTCTTGGAAGAGAATTCTTAATTGCCAGATTTTGAAGCAGTTGTTTAAAAAAAATACACATATACCTACAGATCATCTTTAAACAGACCAACAACCCCCAAGGGTCATGCTGAGCTTTGGCAGCTATCCCCTGAACCCCCAATACACTTCATTTCCCTTCCCCCTTTAATAGTTAAAGCCTTGCAATTCATTCTTAAACCTGATCTCTAATGCCACCTGCTGTTGTAGTTCTGTGTTCTCAAGAAGCTCTACCACTCTGTCCCAATACTATTCCTGCTGGACTTTCACTCCTCCATGAAGAACAAGGCAGTTCGCTATTAACAGATTTGTAAAATAAAATTCAGATAATCTATCTTTGGTAAGATTTAAAATTACACTTATAAATGATAGGGCTCCTACTTACTACAAGTTATCTCAAATTTCTCAAGTAGAAAAACTTGCCAAAAAAGCAACTTTAACTTCAAAATGTTTCCTCTTTCTAAGAGGAATACTAATATAAAGTAGGAAGACAAAACTTCAAAAACAAAGGAAAAATCCTAAAAACAACCAGATATAGTCAGACAATTTTTATTTTAAAATTTTATAATGTTAAAAGCAACACTATATATTTTGAAAATTAAAACAACGCACTTTGTAGTCAGAAGAGAGAAGAAACTTCAACAAGATATGTTAAGAAGAAAAAGTAGACAAAAACTGAAGCATAGGTTCCCTAAGTTTTTGAGTGCAACACAAAAAGTTGATTATATAAGTATCCCACTTGTCCTCCATTTTTAATATTTTCTTAGTACTTACCTATATGAAAGGGCTGTCAAATTTTTTTGTTTTATAGCACAAGAGACAAACATCTGGGAGACATGCTAAGTGTGCCTTTGCCCTTTATTATTTACTTTGCCCACAAAACACTTTTCTTTCCAGCAAATTCTAACAAAGATGTTAACACCTAACTTTAAATATGAGCTCCTCTGTAAAGCTTTCCTTGCATATTCTCCCGCTCACCACCTTCTCCCAACAATTCTGCGATTTCATAAGTACTCTGTATGTATTTCTATTATAGAAGTTATCACATTAATCATAATTATTTGTTTACTGCACAGGATAGGTACTCAAATATTTTATGAAGGAATAAATAAATCAAAGAATGCTATGAGTTTACAGACTAGAGATTATGTTTAAAATTAAGTGATACAAAACTTGATCCTCCTTTGTGAAAAGTACAAAGTAAAATATTAGTCCTTTGATTGGTTATCTTAAAGCGCAACAGACGATAATAATATACATTTAGGGCAATGAAAACGTCCCGAAATTAGATAGTGGTGATGGCTGCACAACTATGTATGTAGCTAATATACTGAATATACTAAAAACCACTGGACTGTACACTTTGAGTCAATTTTATGGTATTTGAACTATATTTCAATAAAGAATATATACAGTTTATCTAAAACCAACCTAATCTAACACAGGGTACAATTTAAAGGAACTTCTACACGTAGAAAACCTAACATACTATTCCTATCTCACAGAAATGCCAAAGAAAGAAAAGCTAAAATCTAGGTAATATCAAATCCATTTTTTCGCTCAACATTTCATTTCAAAACAATTGGAATTTGTGTGCAGTAACTGAAAAACTGCTAGGAAAATTACCTATATTGAGCAAGAGCTGAGATACTCATTATCCATATAATTTCTTATTAAAGAAAATATATTAATCTATCTGTTCTATAATAAAATCTCAGGCCAAGAGGTCTTAATTAGAATATTTTGATTCATGTGGGTTTTAATGATTCTCCATAAAAATCACTTCACAGACATTCAAAATTACATCTCCAATGAACTATTTCTTAAATAATCTATTAAGTTGGCATAGGCATTTCTTTTCTAAACAGAAAACTATCTTTTGGACTGGAAATTATAATTATGGCTGTAAATTCTGTTTATAATTCTTGTGCTCATTAGATCCACTCAACTAGGCTAAACTGACATCAAATAAACTATTCACCGGGGCCAGCCAGGTGGTACAGTGGTTAAGTTCACACGATCTGCTTTGGTGGTCTAGGATTCACCCGTTTGGATCCTGGGTGTGAACCTACGCACCACTTAGCAAGCCATGTTGTGGCAGGCATACCATATATAAAGTGAAGGAAGATGGGCACAGATGTTAGCTCAGGGCCAATCTTCCTCAGCCAAAAAAAAAAAAAGAGGATTGGTAGCAGATATTAGCTCAGAGCCAATCTTCCTCAAAAATAAATAAACAAATAAATAAATGAATAAACTAGTCACTGACAAAATGTTAGCCAACATAGCACCAAATTTCAATGCTATTTGACCTAATTTGTAACTAGTACATAGTGGTGTTGAAATATCCCCCAACCCCTTTCTGCTCACACAAGTTTCACTTTTTAATCACCTGCTACAGCTACAAGAAACAGATATCTTGGTTATTTTTTATTTGTCATAAAAGCACTGTGGGGTTTTTTGCTTAACATCCTAAATAAACTAAGATCATGCATACCTAGCATTGCTGCACAATTCCAAAACTGGAATTTTGTTTAAATGCTAGAAAGGAATGTACCATTGCCTCTTCTCCTTTAAGTTACTGTGTGATAAATATAAGTAAATATTATGACTTCCATCTCTACTTTCACTTTCTAAAATACTGCTATAGAAGAATGACTATACCATTCTGACAACTTATGAAATGACACAGACACCCCATGAAGTTGGAAGACAGCCAAACCCAAATTTTTACAAGAAATTTAGAAGAAAATTTTTCTTTCCATTATAGAAAAACAAAAATGAGACAGGAAAATCTGCTATAAAATTAATAATGAATCTATTTCTTATAAAACAATCAGGTGATTTCCACTCTAGCCATATGGCAGGCTAAATACCCTGAAGATTGTTCTATTACAACAAAGTAACTCAATCCAGCATTAAGATGTAATGTTTGTTACACTGTTGGCCTCATAGAAAGTGAGAAAAATCTCCAAGGCTACCAAAAGGAGGCTGACCTAAGTAGGCACAGTTGCCCAGAGGGTAAATGAACCAAGCCATAGCATAGAGGCAAAGTGGGGATCCCAGGAAAGATGTTAGTAACACACCCTAATTTCTGGCAAAGCAAACTGAGAGCTTCTTAAGGAAATCATCCTCCAATTAGCTTCCAAGTTCAACCACAGATAAAGATGAGAAAATATGAACTTTATAAGTAACTGGAGAAGTTTCAGAAAAAAATTCTATTTTTATTGAAATCATACTAAGTTTATAAATTAACATGCAAGAATGCAAAGAGCACTTTAAAATATGAGTAATGAGGAGGGATTACCCCTACGAGATATAAAACATAATTAAAACTATCATGCTGGCAAATAAACAGAGACAACAATGACACAAAAATGGAAAATCAGACCAGACCCAAGTACATACAGAAATTCAGTGTACGGTAAAGTCAGTGTCTCAAATCTGAGAAGTAAATAGGACTTCCTAATAAAAGTGTCCGGATAACCTGTAACTATTTGGAAAAAGATAAAGTTGGATCCACAACTCATATTGCGTATCATGATAAACTTGAAATAAATCAAAGATTTATATATTAAAAATGAAACTAAAAGAGTCCTACAAAAAGTACAAGTAGATCTTTTATAAACTCGGAGTGAAAAACACCTTTCTAATGCTATGTCAAACTCTAGAAGCCATTAAGGAAAGATTTATTAATTGAATTAGATTTTAAAACTAAAGACTTCTGTGTGGCAAAATAAAATAAGCAAGGTCTAAAGACAAATGACAAACTGGAAAAAAAAAAAAAATACCTGTAACTCATATTTCAAAGGGCCAAAGAAGCTCTCCTAGTTTTTGTATGGAAAAATCTCCAGAATATACTATTTAAGGGGAAAAAAGCATGATGCAGAATATGGGTACAGTATGCTACTGTTTATATTACTATTTATATTTTTAATTGGGGGGGCATGTACTTGCTTGTATATACATAATATATTTGTAGGGGATATCAAAGACACCAATGTTGGAGTTACTTTCCTGGAAGTTTCTTTGCACCAATTTTGGCTCCAAACAATTTGTTCTTAATGTGGTATTATTTTCCAAGTAAGTATAACCTAAAAGCACAGTCAATATACAGAACAGTCTTCTTCATTTTAGTTGAGAAATGGTTGTTCTGCTTAATCAGTTACCATAGTTACTGGGGGTTATCATACAATTACCCAAAGGGGATTCCAAGATGGATTTTCTCAGAGGCAGGAGAAGGGTAATGATGGTAACAATATTTCATTGTTTCCTTTTTTAGCTTTCAAATTCTGAATCATAGGTGTGTATTACCTAATCAAAATATTTCCTGGCCCAATATCGATATTCTTGTACATTAAATAACAGTTTCCCATGTCCAACGTATCCCTTGCTATCTTAATCAGTTTCTGAATTCAGAGAGCAAGTTCAGGGTGACAGCAATACCTGAAAATCTCTCAAAAATCTAAATATAAGAGCTAAAACTGTAAAACCCTTAGGAAAAACACAGGCAAAATTCTTCATGACACTGGATTTGGCAGTGATTTCTTGAATATGACACCAAAAGCACACGCAATAGAAGAAAAAATAGACAAACTGGAGTTCACCAAAATTGAAAACCTTTGTGCATCAGAGAACACTATCAAGAGAATGAAAAGACAACCCAGAGAATGTGACAAAATATTCCCAAGTCTTACATACAGTCATGTGCCACATAACGATGTTTCAGTCCACAATGGACTGCATATACAACAGTGGTCCCATAAGATTATTACCATATTAGCAGAGTAGGCTCTACCGTCTAGGTTTGTGCAAGTACACTCTATAATGTTTGTACAATGACAAAATCACCTAACACATTTCTCAGAACGTATCCCAATTGTTAAGCAACACATGACTGTACAGAATACATAAATAACCCTGAAGGCTCAGCAACAAAAAAACAAAATTCAAAAATACTCAAAAGATTTGAATAGAGGGGCTGGCCCCGTGGCCGAGTGGTTAAGTCCGTGCGCTCCGCTGCAGGCGGCCCAGTGTTTCGTTGGTTCGAATCCTGGGCACGGACATGGCACTGCTCATCAAACCACGCTGAGGCAGCGTCCCACATGCCACAACTAGAAGGACCCACAACGAAGAATATACAACTATGTACTGGGGGGCTTTGGGGAGAAAAAGGAAAAAATAAAATCTTTAAAAAAAAAAAAATCAGACCAGTAGGGAGACTGGTATTTAAATAAAAAAAAAAAAAAAAGATTTGAATAGGTATTTCTCCAAAGAAGACATACAAATGGCCAACAAACACAAGAAAAGGTACTCAACATCATTAGTCATCAAGGAAATGCAAATCAAGACCACAGTGAGTTAACAATTTCATAACGCGTAGGACAGCTATAGTAAAAAACAAACAAAACCTGAAAATAACAAGTGTTGATCAGGATTTGGAGAAATTGGAACCCCCTGTATTACTAGTAGGAATATGAAATGGTGCAGCTGCTATGGAAAACAGTTTGGCAGTTTCTCAAAAAGCTAAACATAGACTTACCATATGACCCAGCAATTCCACTCCTAAGTACACACCCAAAGGAAGTGAAAGCAGGAATTCAAACAGCTATCTGTACACCAATGTTCACTACAGCATGATTCACAATAGCCAAAAGGTGGAAGCAATCCAAGTGTCCATAGATGATGAATGGATAAACAAAATGTGGCATATGCATATAATGGAATATTATTTAGCCATAAAAAGGAAGAACAACTGAGACATGCTACAACATGGATGAACCCTGAAGACATTAGGCTAAGTGAAATAAGCCAGACACTAAAGGACAAATATTATATGATTCCATTTACATGAAGTACATAGAATAGGTAAATTCATAAAGACAGAAAGCAGATTAGAGATTACCAGGGGCTTAGGGGAGGAGCAATGAGGAGTTATTGCTTAATGGTTACAGAGTTTCGGTTTGGGGTGATGAAAAGGTTTTGGAAATAGACAGTGGTGATGACTGCACAACACTGTGAATTAATGTCACTGAATTTATACTTAAGAGTTGTCAAAATGGGAAATTTTATATTAAATATATTTTACCACAATTTTAAAAAATAATGTAATATAGCCAAAGACCACTAAACTATACACTGTATGGTATGTGAATTTCACCTCAATAAAGATATTAAAACAAATAGTCAGACATACCAAATCAGAATCAGCAAGAAAGCATCAGAAATGTATACTTTTAACAAATACTTTGTACATATATGTTGGTGTATACTTGCAAGTATCTCTATAAGACAGTTTCTTAGAAGTGACACTGTGGGATCAAGGAATTGCCCATTTTTCATTGTGACAGATATGTGCAAACTATTCTCAAAAAGCACTAAACCAATTTACCCTTCACCAACAGCATATGAGAGTGCTTGTTTCCCCTATATTCTTGCCAACACTGAATGTTACAAAATTTTTTTGGTTTCGCCAAATTTTAATACAGAAACATAAGTCATAAAATTAATTAAAAATAAACCAAACACACCTTAAACTTACACAGTGCTGTATGTCAAGTATATTTCAATAAAACTGTAAAAAATACATTTAAAAAACAAAAACAAAATTAGGACCTTTAAAATCTATAACTAATATTACTTTAAATAAAAGACATTTAGAGTAGTTACCTCCTAATATTTTCTCAAAGGAATGAATTAAACTTTAAACTTTACCTATTAATGTGCCACTAAACTGTGAATTGAAATTTTTAAAAAATAAATGACATATTTGAATCACTCTAAATAAGAGAGTCCAAAATTTAACAATATATAACATAATTCAAGAAAGAGAAAATTTCACTCACAGAACTGAACTTGAGTTTTGCTTTTAAAAACTACATCAACAGTTAACAATCATTCAATACTATGACAGCAAATAATTCATTTATTTTTCAGAGGGTCTTGTTTTTGCCCTCTGAACACTGCTGAAAGAAAAATTCTATTAAGTGAGAAAATATATGATCTATCTTTCTATGTTTTTACTAGAAATTTAAGGCCTAATATTTGCTTTAAAAGCAGCACTGACAAAAATTCCATTACTTTGGAAGAATCGAGGTGGGGGGGAATGTTTGGGTTGTGTTTGGTAAAGCCTTGCTTTAAGATAAACAAAACAAAATCCCCAACCTTTCTTAGACTACCAACATGCCTCATAATAGTCCATCTTTCCCTCCTTAACAACTGATGCTTAATCTTTCTGGAGTCAGGAATGACTTCTTTTGAGAAGCTGGTGAGAGCTATGTAAAAATATATCCAAACAAAGACACAGAATTTGGCACAGACTATCATATTCTGAGGGCAACCACACACACCCAAACCTTCCAAAGATCCCAGGTTGTGAAGCCCTACCTTAGGCTGTAAGAAAGGAAAAGAGAACATTCACAAGAACCTATCACATGCCAAATACTATACATAAATTTAATTATTTATATAACCATTTAAGAAAGTCATTAATAGTCTCATGTTATGAATGAGAAAACCACAGCCCAGTAAGATAAACCAAACTGCCTGTGTCCAGTTATTAAGCAAAGATCTGAATTTGGTTCTGACCCCATAACCCATGCTCTTTCTGTTATTTTTGAAGAACTAATTTAGACGGTAGTAATATATTCAATATCCTATGCTAAAGTAGCTGTTGGAAAAATAAATAGTTATCACCAGCAGTTTTTTAAGTACACAGATACCTTCCCTCAGAAACCACAGACTGTATTCTACTACAAACAAGATATGTGGGACATAAACTATTTATATATTGAGAGTAAGTACATGTTGTGGTTGAAATCTTTTCAGTACAAAACCTCATCATTAGCACTATTTTTAAAAACCCTATAGAAAGATTACTTAAGACAATTATCCTGGAGCCCTTTACAAGTTAGCTGTGCAAGATAAGCTCTAACATTGTTTCAAGTAAAAAGGTCTAGATAAAAATCTTTTTCAATCAACCTTCTGAAAATTCTTGAGGTCAGCAGGAACAGGTATCTTCATTTCAGAGATGAAGAAAATTAAGGCTCAGGGAAGGTTACTCAACTTAACTAAGACTCATTCAGTTATTTTTTTTGAAGAACTGGTATAATATTCATTTTCTCCTTTCTTATAATCTAACTCATTCACAGCTCATTTTATCAATAAAACACCCCAAGCTACCTTACGTTTCTATGATCTTATACAGAATGGCAACTATTGAAAATTTCTGGATGTCACAGCAATTTGGAAAAGAACACAGAGCTTGCAACATTATGGTTTCCGGTAATATGTAAAAAGCACATGAATTTGATATTAAGGAATTAACAGTAAAAATCAAGTTATTTCACACAGTCAGGAATATTCCAAAATTTCAGTCAAAACGTTAAGCTAATTATTTCTGCCTAGCTCCACTGTTTTACTAACGTACTCAAAAAATTAACAACTGAGTGTGGGCACACATGGTGCCTACAGCCTGAAATTAGATATTGTTATAGAGTGACTAAAACTTGTGGCCAACACATGGTCTAAAACAAATTTATTATCTTTACTAGACAGAGTAAGCAGAGTTAAGAAAAATTAGTTTTATATTTGGATAGCTGGCGGGAAATGGGACAATTTTTAATATAATAACTTGCCTTATGAGGAACAACAGAAATGAATGTTTTATACAATTAATGAATTGTATAAAACAATTCATTTAACAAAAGTTTTCAACATACGTTAGCAAACTGGATCCTTAGAACCATCCTGAAAGGTAGGCGATATTACAATCATTTAACATCTTTGAGCCTTAGTTTCTTCTCTGTTAATTTGTCTATAGTCACGCTGTTAGTAAATAGGAAGGCAAGATTCAAATCTAGGTTTCCTAACTACAAATACAGTATTCTTTCCACTATGCCACACAGGAGCAGCAATCTTATAGCGCATTTAAAATGTCTGCCATAATTTTACAAATACATACATGGTTATACTATCACTCACATCTCTGACAAGCCTCAAAGCCTATTTT
Source organism: Equus quagga (assembly GCF_021613505.1). Taxonomy (NCBI): domain Eukaryota; kingdom Metazoa; phylum Chordata; class Mammalia; order Perissodactyla; family Equidae; genus Equus; species Equus quagga. The sequence goes on along the minus strand of NC_060279.1, from coordinate 38,119,132 downwards.
AGGCTCACAAAACAGACTATTTGGAAATAACATATAAAGATTCAAATCAAACTTCCTGCAATATGTATGTGGGTTAGATAAAAATAGAGAAACCCAAATATTGTCAACGATCACATATTGTTGGGAATTCTACTTACTCGTTTTGAAGGACAGTGTTCATTCTTTTCATCTGTCATCTTCCCACTTTTAAGTGCTTTCCTTGGGTGCTTAATAGTTGTTTTTATGGCAGGTCGACATACATAGTTCTCCAAGTTCTTTGGAGGTTTTTTAGTTCTCTTAGCCTGAAGGCCAATTTTCAATTTTAAATTTCCTTCTGAAAAGTTTGTTTCTTTCACTGAAAACTGTTGCTGTGCATCAGTCAAACCATCATCTTTCCCCGTTTCAATGTTTCTTTCTCGATTCCACTTGCGAACATCCTCTTCCTCCTTTGTGTTGTTTTCTAGCTCTACTTCTCTCTTGCTGACCAGTGAACCAGTACTGATGGCAGAGGGACTCTTTCTTGAAAATCCTTCGGAATCAGAACCCAATCCTAACATAGCAGTATTTCTAGGGTCCATCACAAGCGTATGTTATTGCCAAGGAACTTAGGAAAATTTTACAGAACTGTGTTCCATAAAAAACAGGAATCTCCAAAACTTGCAACCAGCATCTCTTTCTCTGCAGAACAGATCATAACAAGAATTTATCAGAATAGAACTAACTACTGATTAACATGAGAAATGGGTATGGGGATGGAGACAAGGAGATCAGGAAGAACCCAAAATCACAGTTTAAAAGAAATCAGTGTTGTTCAAAATAAATTTAAATTCATTTAATTATAAATGAATTTAAAATTTCAGAATAAGTTTATCATTCTACAGATATCATAAACAAGCTGTAGTGGTAGGGTGCAAATCAACATTTAAGAACCACTGTTATAACTCAACCAAGAAGCTTCTGCAACTGATGGTCAAGTAAACACAGCCTAAGATAAAAATAATTTCATATATTTTAGCACTTCTCAGTTTCAAAGAAATTTATTTCTCACATTAGTTGAATAAAATCAGTTTCAATGAAGGTAAAGAATCATATTTGGGGCTGGTTTCAGTGCTCCAACCTATTATAAGAGGTCAGGTTTTTAGGGTCAGGACTCTTGGGCTGGCTCTGTTGCTAGTGTACATTTCAACTCTGAATTCATTCACTCATTCATTCATTCATTCAAAAATATTTCTGAGCACCTATCAAGCGCCAGGCATTATGCAACACCCCGGAAATACAATATTCAGCAAAACAGATCCAGTTCCTAAACTTACAAGCCTCATACTTTAGCGAGAAAGACAAATATGAAACAAATAATTACACAAATGATTTATAACAACTGTTACGAAAATCTTGAAAACCAGAAATTTATTTTTACAAATTTTCCTAATAGCAAAGTCAGTTGGCATGCTTCAATTCCCCAAAGCCATAAATTATGTTTAAATCAGCAAGCCAATTTATTATTTTACAATAGGTAGTACACGTCACCTGAGAATCTGAATAATCTACACAAGGAAATCCCCTTCTCATAAATAAAGATCCTCAGGAAACCAGATTACCATATAATCAGAAAGATGACTAGTGAATATAATTATCAAAACAAAACAATTCACTATTCTTGAGGACTGGTAGACTAGTCTTTACTTCAAGCATGTATCTGAATCAAGATCCAGGACTGGTATCTGCAAACAGAAGAACATCCTATCCCTTAGCAAGTTCCACTTATAAAGAAGAATATTTCATAGTTTAAACTATGCACCTTAAGACTTTTCTTTCCAACAAAATTATAAGATTCTCAAGAACAAAGACATTTGATACAATTGTTTTACAACTCCTACAAGGAATGCAAATAAAATGCACAGCCCCATGACTGGCACATAGCAAAAGCTCGATAAAATGCTTCAACAATTTATTATTATTACTAGTAATAGTAGTAGCAGCAGAATTTTAAACAGTTACTCCAAAAATACTGGTCAACTGACTAAACTCTTCAGTTTGTTCCCATCCTATTCATTCACGCTAACAGCTACTCTTCCAATCAGTTGACTCTGACAATTCTTGCTATCCACCACTTTGTAAAATAACACTTCATTATGACATTCAAGGCTTTTTATAATCTGGCTTTAACTATTCAAACTTGTTTATCCTTACTTCCCAACACACATCCCCTATAATTTAGTCAATTCAGTTTTCTTATTGTCCCTAACAAATCACGTTCATTTCTGCTTCTGTGCCATGTGCTTTCTTTCTCTTTACAAGTACAGTCCTGTCTTCTCCATGATATGTTCACAATCTTGAAATTCAACACTCTGGAAACCAAAAGTATTTTCATAACTCACTAGTGACAAAACGTTACTTGACCTGATCTGGGTCCATTTTCGTCTTAATTACAATAATTTCTGTGAATAGTCATACATTTCAATGCAGAAGTATTCATGATTAAGAAGTGTTACTCTAAGCACCAGAGTGGAAGTAACCCAATCTACATTATATTATCTTTCTAAAAGCAAAAAACAAACAAATTTTTGGATGATGAATTGCCGACTTACGTTCTCAGACCTACATTTAAGCCTGCACTGACCTGATCCTTCTCTGAATAGCTATTATTCATGTAGGATCACAATCTGGGTAACCAATTTTTTTTTCTTGCTCTACATTTGTCAGCTACATCCCCGAATAGACTACCATAATTAAAATGTAAGCAAGGCCACAATTGAAATTTCACAAGATTGTAACCTATCAATAACTCAATAAAAAAAAATAAATAAATAAATAAATAAATAATAAATAAAAAAAAAAAAAATGTAAGCAAGGCCAGCCCGGAGGCGTAGTAGTTAAGTTTGGGTGCTCTGCTTTGGCACCCTGGGATCTGCAGGTTCAGATCCCGGGCGCGGTGCATCCCATATAAAATAGAGGAAGACTGCCACAGATGTTAGCTCAGCAACAATCTTCCTCAAGCAAAAAGAGGAAAATTGGCAACAGATGTTAGCTCAGAGCCAATCTTCCTCACAAAACAAAACAAAATGTAAGCTTCATGAGGGTAGGGACTTCTTCTGGCTTGTTTACCACTACATTCCCAGCACCTGGGACAATGAATACCACATATTATAGTACCCAATAAATAGTTGAATGAATGAATGAATTTTAAGGCCCCTATAGCTTCTAACATAATGTCTAGCATGTAGAAAATGTGTCTGTTCTTTTTTACATGACTTATCTTGTGTTAGAAACCCATATACACGTTTTTTCTTATTATTTGTTGATTGTATTTCATAGAGGTGGTTTTCTGTAAACTTACTAAAATATCTTAATTGCACTAGTAACAGCTTTCAAATCAGATACCTCTTCTGTCTCTGTACTATCAAAGATGGTCTAAGAAGAACAATCATGCTTCACTGATCTCACTTTATATTCCTGACCACTAACCTCAAGTGGACCCTTAGTAACACATTTCCCTAATCTATTCACCTCACCACTCTCCTAAACAACTATTTCGTATCATCTCCACTCTCACTGACTCTGCCTCTAATCTGATGACGGCAGCAGAAACAATCAGAACACTGCCACAAGCTCCTACCATGTATCTACTCACCTGTGTCTGTATCTACTGCCTGTGTCTGTGTTCCTATAGATTCTGCCTTCCTTCCTATTATAATATATAAATTGTCTCTACTTCCAACCTCTCCACTTGAGGACTAAATCCTATCCTTGTTGCCTTCTCAAGAGCATTATTCAGGCAACTATCCTCTTTCTCCCTCACATCATCCATTTCTCACCTTTCCTCTGGATAATGTCAATTAGCATGAAAACATACTACAATTTTTCTCATCTAAGGAAACTCCTCTTGACTCCATATCCTCCACCAGCTTCCCATTTCTCTGTTCCCCCATACAACAAAATTTCTTGAAAGGGTTGTCGATACTCCCCATCTCCAAATCCTCATCTTTTCTTTTTTTCTTGAACACATCAATCACACTTTCACCACCTCTCCACAGAAACTGCCAGTCAAGGTCACCAATGTACTCTACATTGCTGAGTACAATGATCAATTCTCAGTCCTCTCATCTTACTTGACCTATCAACAGAATTTGACACAGCTAAAGTTCACTTGACTTCCAGGATTCCTCTCCGGTTTGTTCTCCCTTGCTGGCTAGTCAACCTCAGTCTTCTTCACTGATTCTTCCTTTTCTCCTAAAGATTGAACTCTAAACACTGAGGTGCCCCAGGACACATACTTTCCTTTTCTGTCTATACTCACTTCCTAAATGACCAGAGTCAGTCTTTTGGCTTTAAATTCCATCTAACATTGACGATTCACAAATTTCTATCTCCAGACAAAGACCAGTTGAGACTTCTTCCTGGAACTCCAGACTCGTATATCTAAATGCCTACTTGACACACTGACTGGATATCTAACAATTAGGTCCTCTACATCTAACATGTGTAAAATCAATTCATCTTCGCCAAACTCCCCAATCTGTTCTTCTCACAGGCTTCCTCATCTCAATAAATGCGACTCCAACCAGAAATATTTAGGCCCAAGATTTCTAATCATCCTTGATTCCTTTCTTTTCTAATGCCCAACTTGTCCTCTGGGTCAGCAAAGTCTTCTTTACCTTCAAAATATATGCGGAATCTATTTCTCACTAATTTGACACTTACCAATCAGATCCCAGTGATAATATCTGACCCAGACTATTGCAATAGCTTCCTAACCAGTTCCTTGCTTCAGCCCCTGTATCTCTTTACAGGCTTCTCAACTCAGAAGCAGGGTGATCCTTTTAAAGCCTGTGTCATACCATGTCACTCCTCTGCTCAAAACCCTTTCAGTGGCTTCTCATCTTACTCAAAGTAGAAGCCAAAGTCCTTACAATGTTTTAAAGGCCCTATTTAATCTGCCCCATGATCCCCTCTACCTCTCTTCCATCATGTATCAGTTTTCTCACTTAGTTCCAAGAAGGGAAGACACAGATCTGCTCCTTCTGTTTCTCAAACACAAGAGAAATACTCCTACCTCAAGGCCTTTGCACTTATTATTCTGGCTGAGTAGAACACCCTTTCCTCTAATAATTACATGGCCTGCTCTTTCATTTCCTTCATGTCTTTTGCTATATATAACGTTATAGAATAGGCATTCCCTGATAATTCTTTATAAAACAGAAAAACACCCATCCCACCATCATCTTCTCGCACTCTATCCTGCTTTATTTCTCTTCATTGCTCTTCTCATCATCTCATGTATAATGTATTTATTTAGGGTCTATATCATTCCACTGGAATGTAAAGTCCACCAGGAAATGGATTTTTGTCAGGTTAGTTCAATGTAGTATCCCAGCACCTAGAACAGTACCTGGCACACAGAAGATGTTCAATAAATATTTGAATTAATTCCATGCCTTATATGGGTTATATCTTATTGGCTTCAATTTGTTCCTTTTCTATTTCCCCCCCTCTTTCTTATTTGTTTCTTAATTTCTAATGCCCATCCTGGGTTTCACATTATTAATGAACTGATGGACCTGCCATCAAGCTTTTTTGTTAGTTATTAAAACAAATCATTTCTGGAATAAAAACAAATAATAATTTACAAATTATTACAAAGTTACAAAAACAACTGCTTTTATACTACTCACAAGTACACACATTTTTAAATTTCCCCACAATTTTTATTTTTCATAATGAAAGAATTCCAAAAGTGTTACTATATACTTATAAAAGTAAAGCAGAATTTCAGTATTTCTTCCAAAGAACTTAAAGCATTTTTTTACCAGCACTTATTCATTTTCAAAACATTCCACAGAAGGGTCTGGAAGAGCACGATTCTCTTCATTTTAAAAATGGAAAAAACTGAATCCAAGTGACACAGATTATTACATAAATAGGAGAATATCAATAAAGTGAAAATGAATTAATTTGAAAACACTGACCACTAACCTAGAAATGTACATAAGAATAGAGAAATATTATGTTTCCCTATCCAGGAGGAAAAAGAACAGTATGTCTAAGGGCATATTCTGTGAATCCATTTAGACAGTGAGACTGGAAAATCATGACTGGCAAACCCCACATACCAAATTTAAGTGTTTCTAGTAAAGATAAATCCAAATTCTGAAGCTACTTCACAACAAAGAATGCTTTTTATCTGCTAAATGTAAACTGCTTGAAAAGCAGTCCCTATAGCAGCTGCCAGAATGCTGTTTTTGAACTTTCAAAGCAATGTTCTTTGTGAATGATACTCTTTCAGCTTTTGGAAAGATATCTATACAAGAATGATATTCTTTCAGCTTTTGGAAAGACATCTATACAATCTAAGTTTTCCATCCAGGGGCAAAAGAATGCCATGTTGTTACACAACTTATTCTGGTTCTACTACAGTACATTCAATTTAAAATACAGTTCCAAGGAGAAACACAGAACTAAGACTGCTAGAATCTCCTTGCTCAAAGAAGCAAATTTAACATTCATCTCACATGCAACTTCTGGATTTATAGTATGTTTTTAAATCACTGAAACAATTCAGAACAGTCTAGTCCAAATTCAAGGGAAACTAACACTAAATCTATAGCACGAAGCCCTTTCGCTCAAGATCATTTTAGCTATGAACAAAGCTTTTAGAAAATTACTAATTATATTAATAGGATACATACATTATATCAACACAAATTATGATAATCTAACATGTTAGATACTACTTATAAATTTACAAAATAAATCACAATTCATAGTGATTTATGAATGTCGCTCACTGTATATTCCCCAATATGCCACTAAATATCCGTGCAAGCAATACAAATATAAAATTTTCGAAAATTGCTCAAACTTGTTTTTCACCTCCATACCCTATTCCTACTATAAAGTAAAGACCACTCCCCACCCCACACCTCCCATAATAATCTCACATCCAAGTAACAAACAATGACTATGATAAAAAGAAACAATTCACTGTTGATACAGCGCTCTAGTCAGTGAGATACCACACCACTCTGGAAAACAATTCATCTATGTTTAGAGACCATTTTGTAAGCTACCCTGTCTATCATAAGGGGTGGGAACGGAATCAACACACTTTGATAGAACTCTATTTTAGCAAGGCAATATAAAATCAACTATACATATTTTTAAGTACTATAAACAATGAGTCTTTAGAGTGGGTTCAACATTAGCAAAAGTAATAAAAATGCCTAAAATTTACTGAGCTCTTAATATGTGCAAAGCTCTATGCTAAATGTTTTGCATAGATTATCTCATTTAAGCCTCACACACCATGAGGTAGTTACTATTATTATTCCCTTTTAGAGATGAAAAAACAGGTTAATAGCCAACAAAAGGTAGAGCCCAGGTCTGGCTGGCTCCTCTTAAACACTATGTTATGCTGCCTCCCAAAGATCATTTTTAGTCCTGATCTTATTACTCCTCTGTGCCACACTTGGCATATTTGCTACTTGAACCTCTCCCTTGGTCTCTGTGATGACACATTCTACTGGCTCTCCAAATACCTCTCTAACCATTCTATCATCTCCTTTATGGATTCATCATTCTTAACCTACCCTTTCATTCATTCAATAAATATTTTGAAAGCCTCAAAATACATTTTGAGACTTGGACACTGTAGATACAGTCATAAGTAATACAAATATGGTCCGTGGTCTCATGAACTTTAAATTTTAGAAGGGGAGGCAAATAAATGACTAATTATAAAATATGTAATTGTAACTTATAACAAATGTGAAGGTACTACTATACGAGGTAGTATATCAAGGGAACTTGGAGGGATAGGGAACATATCTTAGAAAGACATTTAATTTTAAGCTGAGACCCAGTCTAAGTAGGAAACAGCCAGGCAAAACGTGGAGGTGACAATGATCCAAAAATAGGGAACAGTATGTATAAAAAGCCCCTGAGACTGTAAAGATAGACAGTAGATAAACCAAAGGGGAAATAATACAAAATGAAAATGGAAAGATAAATGAAAATAGCTTGCAAAGGGCCTTTCTGAGCTATATTAAAGATTTGGATCCAAAAAGAAGCTCTGAGTAGGGGAGTATGAAGATACAATTTACATTTTTTAAAAAAAACCTCTCTGGTTGCTGTGAAAGAATGATTAGAAAGACAGGAAATGTTGATTCTGGAATACCATCATAAGACTGACAGATTAGGTTGTTAGCACTGGAAATAAAGAAAAATGGATAGATTGAGAGGTATTTAACTGACATGATTTGTCAATAAGATGAAGGAGGGGAGAGAAAGAAAACGTGAAGACACGAGCAACTGGTGAACTGTATGGTGGTACCATTTACACACTCCTTCAACAAATATTTATTGAGTGCCCACTATGTAACAGGAACTGGGGATAGAGCAGTGTAAAAAAACACAAAAATCCTGGCCCTCAAGGGGCTGACATTCTAGAAGTTGTTTGCCAGGATAAGACAGAAAGGGGAGATCAAGAGTTCAGTAATAGAGATGTTAAATTTTAGATGACTATGAAACATTTAAGTGGAAAGGTCAAGCAGACAGCTGGAAATATATGAGCACGATATATACAGAGGAATGTCATAACTTTATGACAATAAAGTTAGTGAAGTCATAAGTTTTAACTTGGTAAGAAAGGTAATCTATATTATTAACTTTCTCTAATATGTAAGAATAACTTTTTTCTTTTTGGATAAGTATACTTATCTAAAATTACCACATTGCAGACAACAATGCTGGCAGATTTTTAGCTTAAAATAAGTAAAATCTAGCTTGTCTCATCTGTGATAAATTTTTCTTTGTGATCTTTATCAAACAGAGACTGTAATCACTGTTCTACTTCTCAACATTAAAAACTGGATATAAATTAACTATATAAAACTTAAAAAGTTTTTTAGCACATAACGCTCTTTAAAATTCTTATAGATGACCATTTATATTTCTCAGAATATATCATACTAGCTAAGTAATCATAGTACTACCAGATGCTCAACTCAGAAACCTGGCAGTCATCCCTGATTCCCTCATTCCCTTATTTTCAACCTTCAACCTAACACCAAAACTTGTGACTACCACATAAATAATTTTTGATTACATCCAGTTCTAATTTCACTGCCACTGACTAGTCCAAAAAACAATTCTTGCATAGAATACAGCATTAGCCTTCTAATTTCTTTGTATATCCAACTAGCTCTCCTCCAGTCCCTACTCCAAGATGCAGTCAGAAAGATGATTTAAAAAAACAATCTGATTGGGGCTGGCCCCGTGGCCGAGTGGTTAAGTCTGTGCGCTCCGCTGCAGGTGGCCCAGTGTTTTGTTGGTTCGAATCCTGGGCACGGACATGGCACTGCTCATCAAACCACGCTGAGGCAGCGTCCCACATGCTACAACTAGAAGGACCCACAACGAAGAATATACAACTATGTACTGGGGGGCTTTGGGGAGAAAAGGGAAAAAATAAAATCTTAAAAAAAAAAAAACAATCTGATTGTGTCATTTCCTTGCTTAAAACCTTTCGATGGTTTCATATTAGACTTCAGATATAAAAGTCCCCAATCCTAATCATAACTTATAACTTAGATCTGCAGTATGGTACAGCAGTTAAGGACATAAACTCTGGATCCAGAATGCATAGCTTAGATACCAGTTCTACTATATCAATTTTGGGCAAGGCACTCCATGCCTCAGTTCTCCCATCCGCAAATAGAAACTGTTGTTAGGGTTCAATGAACTAATATATGAAAAGTATTTAGAACAATACTTCACACACTTTATCAGTGTTTACTTTTTTATTGTTGTTATTATCTGCTCCTACCTACCTTTTGTATCACCATTTCTTACTTGGCTATGAGCAGAGCAGGGGCAAATAACAACCAAAAAGAGCAAAAACTTGGGGCCAGCCCCATGGCCGAGTGGTTAGGTTCGTACGCTCTGCTTTGGTAGCCCAGGGTTTTGCCAGTTTGAATCCTGGGCGCGGACATGGCACCACTCATCAAGCCATGCTGAGGCGGCATCCCACATGCCACAACTAGTGGGACTCACAACTAAAAATACACAACTCTGTAGCGGGGGGCTTGGGGAGAAAAAGGAAAAACATAATCCTTTAAAAAAAAAAAAAGCAAAAACTGATATATGTGTGACCCAAGTGTTTTAACTACTTTTCAGTTCCTCAAACGTCTCTGTCTTCCTTCCTCTAGGAGAACACACAATTAGTTCCCTCTGCCTGGAACTCTCTTCCACCCCCTTCCTGGATGACTTCTACTCACCCTTTCCACCTCAGCTTAAAGGTCACTTCATTAGGGAGACACTTCCTAACCGTCTAGACCAGGGGAGATCTTCCTGTTAAGTGCTCATGTAGCATACTGTAAATCTCCTAACATTCATCATACCAGTAAGTTATATGCTTAATATCCATTATTTTCCACTAGACCATTTGTTCCATGAGAATAACAACCCTGTCTGCCTTATTCACTGCTATATCCTTAGCAAAGTGCTTGGAACATAAAAGGTATTCTACAATATCTACTGACTAAATAAACATACATATTATTATATTTTTGATCATGTATATAGATAAAGACTAAAAGAGAATAGACAATGAAAATAAAAAATTAAAGAATTCATATTTTTCTTTAATCTCATACTGTTTTTACAATTTAAAAAATAAGCACTATGTATACCATCATGTAATTTGCTCTTCAAAAGTAAAAGAGCAAGCAGTGTCCTAACTGGTTTAAGATGTTTTACATTAAACCACTCAATCACATATATTACATAAATCACTGAAATCACAAAAAACTACAATATCTTCATGAAGATACAAACAAAATTTGAATGATGTTCCTAAATAATTTATACAACATAAACTACACTTGCAAAGTTGGAGAAACTAAGATTTTTTACTCAACTACAGAACAATCCTTCATTTAAAAGACAGTGACAATCACCAGAAATTCCTAATTTTCAAAGTACTAATCACCAATAAATCTAGTTATTTTCATGTTTATGTACTGTATATATTCCTTCAAGTCCAAGATGCCACTGATTTTACGAGGCTTCATGAATCAATGACCACATTTTCAGGAGAAAAATTTTTAGAAACCACTACCACATTAAATGTAATTATCAATTGTGTTATTTCCTAATTTCAGAAACTTAAACTCAGAGGAAAGAATTTGTCTCGTGACCAAAGAAACACCATATTACACCAACAAACTACTACTAGAAGTTTAGAACAGGAAAGTAAAATAGCAGAAATAATTTACAATTAGTAAGCCATAAGAGGAAAATACATAAAGCATTCACAAAGCTAAATCCTAAGGAAAAAATTATACTTATTGACTGTTAAATAATCTCATCAAACTTTGCTTAGCTCTTCCTGAGAAGCAAAGTTAACATGGATCAAATATCTAACTTCATTTCTGTTTTTTTAAAAAAGGTGGGATGGGACTGTGGTTGCAAGGAATGTACAGGGACACTGATCCCTAACCTAGAGAATTCTAAAATGGCAACAGGAGGGAAGTAGAAGTTACATAAGAAAGATTATCCCATTAACGAATTATTGTATTTTGACAAGGGTTAGGGGCTGTCAACTCAGGGCCAATGCACATGGTTGTAAACTAAACAAAAGAGCCACTTCCAAGAGGGCATGATTCACACTGTAAATATCTTACATTTGTTTTTTACAAAATTTTTCTGTGGAGAAATTGGAGTAGGAATGTAAAATGGTGCAGTAGCTTTGGAAGACAGTCTGGCAGTTCCTCAAAAGGTTAAACAGAGTTACCATACGACCTGACAATTTCACTCCTAGATATATACCCAAGAGAAATGAAAACATATGTCCACACAAAAACTTGTACACAAATGTTCATAGCAATGTTATCCGTACAATGGAATGTTATTCATCAATAAAAAGGAATGAAGTATTGATACATGCTATAATACAGATGAACCTTGAAAACATTATGATAAATGAAAGAAGTCAGCTCCAAAAGACAACATACTGTATGATCCCATTTATATGAAATGTCCAGAAAACACAAATCTATACAGAAAGAAAGATTAGTGGTTACCTAGGGCTAGGGGAGAGGAGGAATGCCAGAGATGGAGAGTGACAGCTAACTGGTACCAAGATGAAATGTTCTAAAATTAGATAGTGGTGATGGTTGCCTAACTATCTGAATATACTAAAAATCACTGAAGTACACACTTTAAATTAGTGAATTGCATAGTACATGAATTATATCTCAATAAAGTCGTTTAAAAATTTTCTTGCAGATCAAAATAAAGCATGTTGAGGAAGGGGGTTCCTTTCCTACTTTGCATAAAGAATATAGGTTAGTGGTAGTCCTGTGAAAACTTTTTTCAATTAATTTCAATATGGAAAGAAGCTGATTTAGTTAATATATTTTACTGCATGGTGACCTAATTGGCTATCCATTTGGAGAAAACAAAGATTCATCCTTCACGTTATATACAAAAATAATTTCCTCATGGATTTAAGAGCTATATGCAAACATAAAAGTACTTGCAAAATATCTGTGAATATTTCTATAGCCTATGGTGGAGAATCTTTCTTAAGCAAACCAGGAAACGAGAAGCCACCAAAAAATACTGATAGATTTGATTATATAAAAGCATTATGTATCTGTATGGTAAGACATTGTAAACAAAATTAAAAGACAAACAATAGATGGGGAGAAAATACAAAAAACACGAAAAACGTTTAATCTCTCTAATATACACAGTTATTCTATAAACTAGTAAATAAGAAAAGACATACAAGAGATATACACATGCAATTACAGAAGAGAGAAATGATCAATTAGGAACATAAAAACTACAACCTCACTAGTAGTCAGGAGGGTGTGAATTAAGCAAGATATTTTCACTCATCAGTTTGGTTGAAATTTAGAAGTCTGATAACTAATACTGGCAGAGTGTGAGAAAATGGGCACTAATGGCCACCATCATTTTGGAAAGTAATATTTACAGTATCTACTACAATTTTAAATTTTACATACTCTTTGACTTCAACAGCAATTCTACTTTTGAGACTCTATCACAGAAAAATAAGAGCATCAATAAACGGAGATTTATTACAGCACTCCTTAATGTGGCCACAAAAAAAAAGTTAAATATATATATATATATATATATATATATATATACATAAACACACACATACAAAATACAGATAGCCATGTCTGCTATTTTTAAGTAAAAAAGCAAGTATAATCTCCTATTTGTAAAGAGTAGGAAAAAAATACATGTATTTATACACGCATAGTATGGATGATTATATACTAATTGATAGCACTGATTATTTAAGGGGAAAGGTTTGGAAGTAAAAACAAAAAAACCTTTATATAATATTTTTTCTTGATCTATTACAGAATTTGTATTAGCTTTATACTTAAACAAAAATCCAATGAAAACATATTTTTTTTTTTTAAAGTTTTTATTTTTTCCTTTTTCTCTCCAAAGCCCCCCAGTACATAGTTGCATATTCTTCGTTGTGGGTCTTTCTAGTTGTAGCATGTGGGACGCTGCCTCAGCGTGGTCTGATGAGCAGTGCCATGTCTGTGCCCAGGATTCGAACCAACGAAACACTGGGCCACCTGCAACGGAGCGCACAGACTTAACCACTCGGCCACGGGGCCAGCCCCAATGAAAACATATTTTTAAAAGATTTGAAAAATATGTAGCTACCATATGCACACATCTCTCAAAATCTTTTTTTTTTAATTTCTACACAAAATTGAGAAAACTAACCCAATAAGTTCTGAACATACTTTCTAACTCCATTATTCTAGTACTGACTAGCTCTTTTCTCAATAGATTCCTCTCCTCTTTGTTTCTATTCAATAGACTACCACCTATTACATACCTTTTTATCTTTTTATTTATTTTATTTTATTGTGGTAAGAACACTTAACATGAGATCTACCCTCTTAATAAATTAAGTGCACAACACAGCACTGCTGATGAAGTTGTAGAGATGTCTAGAGCTTATTTATCTTGCTTGACTGAAATTTTATGCCTGTTGTTAAGTAATTCTCCATTTCCCCTTATCCCAACTACATAGCTCTTTAAACTAGATCACCATCCCTTTTTTTAAGGGAAAAAAAGACAAACTGGACTTTATCAAAAATAAGAACTTCTGTTTGTCAAAAGACACCACCAAGAGAGGGAAAAAGCAAGCCACATATTAGATGATGATATTCACAATGAATATATGATAAAGGAATTGCATTCAGAATACATATTAAGACCAGGTACTTTATAAAAGAGGAAGTCCAAATGTCCAACGAACACCTAAAAAGATGTTCAATCTCAACAGTCATCAGGAAAATGCAAATCAATACCACAATGAAATACTATAACCCACCAGAATGGCTAAAATTAAAAAGAATGACAACACCAAATGTTGGTGAGGATGTGGAGCAACTGAAATACCTATACATTCCTGGTAGAGTTAGAAAGTCATACAATCAATCTGGAAAACTGTTTGAAAGTATTTACTAAAGATAAAAATATGCTTACCCTGTAGCCCAGCAATTCCACTCCTAGGTATATGCCAAAGAGAAATGAATGCATATTGTTCACCAAAAGAGAAGAGGTGGCCAGGTAAAGCTTCACAGCATCAACTTGAACTTTGTCTCAGAAGATGGGTAGGTGTTTTCTAAGCAGCCAGGCACTGGGAGGAACATGAAAGTCATGGAGATATAAACAAACTGTATTTGGGAATGGTGGCAGTTCCAAACAGCTGGAGCACAGGGTAAGAGGCCCAGTGGGACACAAAGCTGAAGAGGTAGGCAGGAACTTGGAGAAAGTGCAAAACAATCCCTTCTGCCAAGGGATATAGTCAGGTTGGGATTTAGAAACTGTACTCAGAGAGGTATGTGGGATGTAGCTAGGGAGGCTAGGTAATTGTGGGCAGAAAGCCAATCAGGGTGGGCCATAGATAAATAATTATCACTTTGCTGCCATTTTACTGATTCTGGACAAGAATTACTTTTCTTATACCCAGCCTGCCATTCTAACATTGGTATGTTGCTTTATAACTGATGATTCTCCAGAAATTATTGCATTACCAAAATGGTGAAGGGGAAAGGAAGGTGGACAGATGACAGACAGTCCAGCAAAGATTTACTTAAACCACCATCCAACCATCACCGTCCTTACATGAGTTTATTTCCATTTTTAAGAGCAGTTTCTGTTGAAGAATAGGTAAAGAATGCAACTGTCATTTCATAACACTCATAATTAAGATGCTTATGAAACAAGGGATATTGACCTACAATCAAAATCACCTATGAACTCCCAAAAATAATGTACCAAAAATTTTATGTGCATACGTGCACTTTTCAGGAAAGGGCACAAAGGTTTCATTACATACTTAATAGGGCCCATGACTACTACCACCACTACCACCACCACAAAGAGTTATGACGTTCTGTTTTCAAGGCCAGTTTCTAAGGTAAGGTACAGCAGAACGGATGCCCATGAAACTAGGGGGTGGCCATTTTTAACCATCTTCTAAGCCTCAGTGAACAGTTTCCAGATTTTTGTAGAATATATTCATCTAGAAATATTTTTAGAGCCTTATCTGAATTCCAAATCACATCACTATCTTAAACATCTCAGTTCTACTTAAGAAGATCATCTGCAAACTATCTGGAAATTTTGGGGTAGTGTTTTCTTAACACACCATTTGCCTGGAAGAGAAAGGCTCTAATGCACACAAACCAATGATTCTCACTTTGACTTGGGAAAAAGAAATCATCCATGATATGGATCCTTAGTTCTCTGGTGATTTCTATAAAATAGCAACAAGAGGCCAGATAAACCCTGGGGAATACATTGTTCCCCTCAATGTTCTGGAATTAATTTCTCTACCTGGACTGACAAAGTCCAAAACTACTGGTCTTATTTAGGCATAGTCCCAGTTCAACAGATGCGCCCTACATTTTCCTAATGGTAGACGTGGATTGGCAAGTGTGAATTCATGTACTCAAGCAACAGTATCTGTTTCATGCATTAGCTAAGAGGACTTCCGACACATTTTTAAATCAACAATAAATAATCTATATGCTGTGACTGCCTTTATTGTCTGTTATTTCTATTTGTTTCAATTTCTAACACCTCAAATACATTTAAATAAATCCTTACCTACACCCAGGAAATATGTTCCAAAATATGCAGCAAGTCAACCTAAACAATATTAAGCCCCTAATATTCACAAGTATTAGATCCTACACATGTATCCAGGATATTCGATGTTTTGACTCATTAAGTCCACAGATGAAAAACCAGCTTCTTTAAAGGAAAGTTTAACAATGCCCAATGATAGACTAAATAAGTAATTAGAAGGCAGTTTGATCTCACTTTTATTCTGTAAATTTTCAAAGCTAGAAATGGTTATCATGTTAATGGGTAAGGAGCTTCATGTCTTTTGATACCTCATTCATCATTTTATAAACTTGTATTTATTTGTTTTACCTTATGTTGCCGTTCACAATGGATATCTAGGAAGATAATGAGCAATCTTTTCAGAGTAAGCAAGCAGAAATAGGCACTCTGGTTCTAAATTTCGTATAACATGAGTGTTCTGATCTCTGCGACACAAACAGCTGACAGATAAAAAATAGCAATTTGTTGATCAACCACTTTATTATTATCTCTATGTCTTGACTAGTTAGTACTTGTTAGGTTTTCTTAGTCAGGAAGCTATTCTTAAAATTATCAAAAGATTCTTTAAACCTAGTATTCTTGATTAAATTTCTCTAAGTGTCAAGAATACCCACAACTGAGTCCAAAACCTTCAACCCTTCTCTATCTACATTCTCTCTCCAGGTTATCTCATCAAATCCCATGGCTCTAAATAGCATTTCTACACAGATCAACACCCAAATTTATATTTGCCCTGACCTCAAGACTTATACATCCAACTGCCTACTCAATATCTCAACCTGAAACACTTAATAGAAAACTCAAAGTCAGTATAGCAAACCAAATTCTTAATTTCTGCACTCCCACAATCTGCTTCTTCCGATGTTCCTCATCTCAGCAAACGGCATCAAATTATTGAGGCCATCATTGGAGTCATTCTTGACTACTCTTTTACTCAAACCCCACATGCAACCTAAGTTATCGTCCCCACTACTTTCAAAACATATCCCAAATCCATCTCCCAAATCCATCTCCCTGATAACACTCTAGGTTCAACTCCCAATCATCTCTTGCCTCAAATATTACAATGGGCTCCTAAGTGGTCACTCTGGTTACACCACTCTTGCATTTCAAAGTGCATATATTAGATTAAGTCACTTCCCTGCTCAAAACTTTCCAATAGCTTCCTGTCAAATCCAGAATAAAACCTAGACACTTAGCCAAGTCTTGTAAGCTCCTACATTATCTAGCCCCTGGCTACCTCTTCTACCTAACCTCTTCTTTCCTATTATTCTTCCCTGCCTTGTTTACTCTGTTCCAGCCCCTTCCTATTTCTTAAACACACCAAACACACTACTGTCTCAGGGCTTATGCTCATGCCCCAGAGAGCTGCATGGGGTCCTTCATATCATTCAAGTCTCTGCTCAAATACCACTGCTTCAAAGGACTTCTCTAACCACCTAACATCCCCTTACCCTATTTACATTCCCTGTACAACATTTATCACTGAAATGCTATGACATCGTATCCATTTATTTAATATTTTACTCAATAGAAAGTGAGCACCATGAGGGCAGTAACTTTTCACTGTTTTATTCACTGCTGTATCCCTTGGGCTTAGAGAAGTACTTGGTATAAAGCATATAATTAATATTTGTTGAATGAAAGAATGAATATCCCTTCTGTTAGAAGGCACAGGATGCAGAATGCTAGTTTTTATCTGACTCTGAACAAAGGTCTTAACCCACTGATATCCCAAGGGACTAAGTGTCCAATAGATTGCCTGGATAAAACGTAAGCACACAATAAAGATTTCTCAAGAGGAAGAGATTTCTGGCCTAGAATTGATTTGCTCTGGCATAAAACAATCATATCCCAAGACATTCCTTCAGAAATCTCTAGTATACCTTAAGAACAAAAGTCTTGCTTGAACCACATGTAACATGACGAGAGCAGTATGTTAAAGCAGTACTGAAAGATCTTGTCCTGGAAAAAGAAAATGAAAATGGCCAAGGACCTTATTTTGTTCAGCACTGTATCCTAGTGCCTGGCACATAATAAGCACTCAATAAATACATGTTGATCTTGTTTCTGAATCAAATGAGATTGTTTAGTGAAATAGCTGGGTTCCACTTTAGAAGAAGAATGCACTGAGCTCCTAAAACTCAAAGGAAATACTGATAAGCTTTAAAAAAGGAACTGTCAAAACCCAACCCACTTCAATTCAAAGACTTAAGGTTGTCCACGCCTATAGATCTAAGATATATCCCTGTTCACTTTGGAGACAAATTCTTGATTTGGTAAGAAGGTAAAAAGAAGCCAACACAAAAGCCTAGTCTCAAGTTAAGTGGGAATTACTTTCATATTCAAAAGTAAAATTCACATGTGAGGAAAATAAGATAAATTGAGAATTAGAAAAAGCATGTACACATGTAAGGAAGTTGTTTACATATACTTTCAAAAATGTATTTTGCATTAATTTTTCCTCTCATAGGAAATATATATATATATAAGGGAGGTAATTTGTTTTGCTAAAAAAATTTCTCTTTTCAGAAAATGAAGAGGAGAAATAACTTAATGGCAAATTTGTATTATGCACTTGCTACATGAATACATTATGCTAAGCACTTTACACATATTATCTCGTACAATCCCTCAACAACCCTACACTGTAAGTATTGTCATCATTTTACAGTCAAAGAAATAAAAAAACATAAGTATTTTGCTAAAGATTATACAGTCAGTAAGTAGCAAAACTGGGATCTGAGCCTAGTCAATTTGATTTCAGAGTCCATGATCTTAATCACAATTTGGGATTTTCAACAAATTGTGGGGAAACATACCAATGTGGAGGCTCAGAGATTTGTTCGTTATTAAGAAAAGCAATTATACATTTATTTTATTTGGCTGGATATCTATTATAATCAAGGCTTGATTAACAAATGCTGAAGGAATGAGGTGTATTGCAGTAAAAATTTTCTGAGTAAAACATAACCAATTATTTTCTTGATTTTAATCTTTGTTAGAAGCTATCTTTAACTGCAACAATATACTATTTTGTCTAAGTAGAGTGTATTGAACATGGTTCATCTTTATTTTGTTGATGATCTCTAAGTACAAAGGCCTTTACAGAGCAGTGAAGACAAAGGAACTCACAGGAGAATGGGTGGAAAGTATACTGATCCAAACTACAGTCCCCTGAACTAATTCTGCTGTTATACTCAACTTCATACCTTTGCAGATGATCTTCCTTTACCCAGAATGCCCTCTCTAAGCCTTACCGAATAACTCATATTTATCCTTTAAAACCTGATTCTTCCCACTTGTAGGAAGCCATCCCTAACCTTTCCTTTTTCCTCACAGATTTAAGAACTTCCTCCCCTTTCTACATGTATTACACTGTATATTGTAATACGTTTGTGAACATGATTCCTCTTACTAGATTCACAACTCTCTGAGGCAAAAAAAAATCATGTCTTTTTCCCCAACACCTAAGCATAGAAATGGGAATGGAATAAGCATTAGAAAAATGTTAGTTGGCTGAATGATGAATGATGAATGAATGAATGAATGAACAAACAGAAGAAATATCTGTTAAACCAAACTAAGCCCTAATCTTGTTTTATATTTGAAGTTTTTTCTCAAGTTAAACACACAAATGCAAATAAAATTAACTTAAATCTCTAACTCATTGCAGTGTCAAAGTGATTACTGTCTTTTTCTTCGATATGCTTCTGCATCTAAACTTTAACTTCCCAACCTGTATTATCATTTAGCTTGATGGAATCTCTACTTGAGATTTATATCCTCCAATCTCCTTTGAAGACCCTTCTACCACATATAATATTCACTCAATAATTATTATACATGACTGATTCACTCCCCTCTTTCCTCAAACGTCAGAGTTAGCAGTTTCTTCGTCCAAAGACAATCTTTTAAATTCTCTCCATTCGGCCCTGTTAGGCTTCTTATATCAGTAAATATTTAAACTCTGGAGCCTAAGAAACCTTATAATAAGGAACATCTCCACATTCTAAATACTGTCATTTACACCAAGAATCCAGGATATAGCTACTTTATGATCTGACACATGGCCCACCTGTGGTCTTAGGACAAATAAAACTGAATGGGAACAGCGATTTGGTATCAAGTGTGAAAAAGATAGAATAAAATGTAAAACAAGAAGAGTAAGTCAAAGATTCATGATTTATTTACTGTAGGACTATAACATAAGATATAACAAAAGATAAGTTAACCAAACTTTCACTAATGATGGAACTCACATTCATCTGAATTATAATATAACTGTCAGCCTACTGCAGAAGGAAAGGATATCTATCTAAATTCTACTTTACTAGCAACCACTTCAAATCTCTATACTCTGATTCATCTTTGTAACTCAAAAGGAGTATTTACTTTCTTTTCTACAATGGTTCTACTCATTATGATAATTATCCTTTGTAACATACTTCTTATTTAGCAACTTAAGATATGGTATGGATTTTCAAATGTCCACAATTAGAATTTCAAAATTCAAAACAATGTACATTTCATTCTCTTTTAATAGCAAGTTGATTTTAGATCAATTTCAGCTCCTGTTCAACATCACCAGTATTATCTGATTTTTTGTGGTACGTGGATCCAGTTAGAAAATGAAAAGGCACTAAGAGAAACTAGAGAATGTTTTTAGGATCTTGTCACTATGACTAAAAAAACCAAAACAATAACAAGTAAGAGACATTATTTCTTACTTGTGTGTTTGAAAAAAGCTAATAAGCTTTTCTAGCAAACACAGGAACTAACTGTTTGCATTTTTTAATGAAAAGATCTAAAAGCAGTGAGGTGAATTTCTATTCAGCTCATTCCTTCTTAGTTTGTAAAGGGAAATCCTATTAACAGGTAATGCATAACAGAAGAATTTGGTATAATTAGTTTAGTTCCAACTATCATCAGATACTTTACTTAAAAAGTTCATAAACCTAACTATGGAGAAATAATTCCTCATTTAAGAGTGAAAAGAATGTATACACTTAAGTATTTATGGATGAAATGAGATAATGTCTGGAAGATTTGCTTCAAAATAAGCAAAGAGGGGTGAGGAAGAGAGGCTAGTAGATGCAGATATAGCGTGATAACTGGGTGTTGATAACCGTTGAAGCTGATGTTGAGTACACGAGAATTATTATATTATTCTCTTCATTTCTGTATGCTGGAAATTTTCCATTTAAAAAATGACCAAAATTAAAATAAAAAAGTGTATAATCTTGCCATCAACTTGGCATATATCTGAGAGCAAATGACTAAAAACTATGCAAAGCAAAAACAATTAATGCCGAAAATAAAATCTTACAGATTCTTCAAACATAAAAAAAGTTAGATGTTCAATGAAGGAAATACAACTCTAAAAGAGCAGTAAGGTTATTCGTTAAATTTCTGTCATCACTTGAAGTCATAACTTATTCATTATGTTATGTCAACATTACACTGCCATTAACACCCCCAAAGAGGTAGTAACTAAAAAAGTGATTTCTAAAACATGAAATATAAGATTAACAGTTTTCATTAACTAAGATGACAAATTGTAAATATGAAGATCTAACCTCTCCATACAAAAGAATATAAACAAAAAGAATTACAAGAAATTTAAAGAAAAATTATATTTTTAAAAAACCCTAGCAATATAGCTCAAAACAAAACAAAAACTACTTCCACTACCCTCTCTTATGGCAGCCAAGTTTAAGACATCTCATGTTTCTGGAAAGGCTGGCACAAAAGTAGACCTCACAGCAGATTTCGGTAAGGCTGTATATTACCTTTAAAAGACTTAGACCAACACACATAACTCAAATAGCAACATGAAATTATTTAACTAGAGATGCACCACCTACACATATGGAAAACTTTACTGTGTGCAGGCAGACCATTTTGGGCAGGATTGAACGTGACCAATTCTTTATTCACAAGGTACAGAAGATGACTTAGAATAAAGCCTCAAGTAGCACCGCTAATACTGTAAAGACACAGTGCCTAGCAAGATATAGGTAAGTTATGCTCCGCATTTTAGAATACAACTCAAGAATAGGACATGAAAATCACTTTCCATTCTTGATCCGTAAAGATCCTGAATAATTTCTTGTGATTATTACAAGCATTATTTTTTAAATTATGGACTATCTCACACATAAAAGCGACTATACACATATGTGTTTACAGGCACAAATATATACACACTACACACATATATAACATGTTGTAAAAAGGAAAAAAACCCATGAACCTACTACCCAAGTTAAAAATTAGAGAAAATATTAAACTTTTCACAAAGTTATATGACACTTTTACACAGAGGACATGACAATAAAGAGAAGAGACAATCAGACCATTTTTCTCAGGATCTCTCCACTATCTTACTGAATCCTGTCCTATTAAAACACCTTTCTGAATTTCTTCTTCTTTTAAAAATGCAGTAATTACTTTTAATTCCCAGTACTAGATTCATGGGCAGTCTGTCAAGTAGCTACTGGATTGTACCCCAGAAGTGTTTTCTAGATACACGTATATTCAAAAATGACATTAAGATCTTTTTACATAAACTCACTATAGAAATACATCCAAAACAAGATAAGGAATGTAACCAATGTTTGCCTCCTTTTCAAACCAGAGTTCCTTCATCCAAAAACATCAGATGATACCAAAAAACACTTTTTAGCTACAAAGTTGCATACAGAGTGTGAAGAATTTATAGCTTCCTAAGAATAAGTAATGGCAAGAACTCTCAGCTATTAAGTCATGAAACCTCATCTTCTACTCCTCTTTGTCCTTCTGAAAGCTCCTGCCATCACACAATTCATAGCTTCAACTGGATTAAAATCTCTTCAAGGACAGAGGTCATATATTTTATTATCCATCTTTGTGTCCCCCACATAGAATTAACTCAATAATGTTTGTTATAACTACGATAAACTCCAGGAAATGAGTTTTACAAGACCTCAGTCCCAATGCAAAACTGGAAAGAGATGTTTCAGAATAAAAAAAAAATGAAAAAGAATAAAGCTATAACATTTGTGCCATATTATATTCTCTCATCACTTAATTCAGAATGAGGTACTAACACTGCAGAAATAAGTTCACAAAGAATAAAGAATAAAATAAAAAATAAAAAACACGGATCTTAAAATTCTCCTTACTGTCAGCATGCTCAAATACTGGCAAAGAACCTTTCATCTTAAACTCACATCAACAACTCCACTCTCAAACTATATATATATGTTTTTAAAAGCCTTTCAAAAGAGACCTGAATATAAACTGGTTCTACTTCATTAGAATTTAAGTTCCTAAAATTGTACGCACAATTTGTGTGATTGTGCTTATGTTCATTTTCCACAGTGAGGGTCTTTCATCAGATTCTCAGAAGAATAAGTGACGCCAAAAAACCTTAAGAACCACTAATCTAGCATATCAAAAATATTCCATTTTCCAGAAAAATAAAGTTAAGTTGGCTTAGTTCAAATATTCTTCCTTCATATTCATAGAGGGGATCCTTATTACAAAATTAGTCTTTCGAAGAATTCCTTCAGCCCAGCCAACAACTTCCAATATTCACAGGCACATAGATCAACAATTCCCAGATCCCAAAAACAGTTTACACATATATGCCAAAAGAAAATGCAAAACAAGGCACACTCTATCACAAACTGGCCATCCTGTTAGATTCTTAAATACACTTGTATCGTTCCATATTAAAATGTCTGGAAGATCTAAATTCCCTCCAAACTGAAAAGACTTTTGAGGAAGGTCTTCTAGTTTCAATTCCACCCTGACTTGTCTATCTCGCTGGATTTAATATATTATCACTGTCGAGACAGGCCCCCTCATATGTACCCAGACTGTTTCAATAGGGTCACCTTGATTATTCTCACCCCAAAGCAGGAACTGTTTATTGAGTATTCAATAAATATTTGTTGCACGAATGAAAGAAGATCCTTCTTCCCATACATTTAAAGTTAAGCTGTCAGCCCCTGTGCAGTTGCTCTGGTATAAGTTAAACTATGGAAGACATCCCTTCCTCAAACACACCAGCTCAAGTGTCAGAAATGCTCTGCTTCCTTCATAAACAACAAATAACATAATCATGCCACCTGGCAAGGACAACCTGCGTTCCACATACAGGTCTGACATAACTGATTTCTACCAAATACAATCCAACCAGTCACATATGCCGTTATCTTTCCAGTAGACTCAGATTTGCCTGACAAAGACCTCCTGAGGCAGCAGGGAATGGTGAACAGACTACTGGACTAGCAGTCAAAACATCTGAGTTACAGTTCCAAGTTTGTCACCAATTTAACGTGTGACCTTGGAAAAATTATCTCTTTATGCCTCAATTTCCTATTTTGTAAAATGGGAGAAAACACCTATTCTACCATTTTCACAGAAATTTAGAATTACAAAGAAACTGAAAGAGGACTGTGAAAAATACAAAAGCATTATTCTATCATAAAACGTTAATATAAACTCAGGTCAACAAAAAGGCCATCTGTTCTTTACACTCTCATAGTAATTATTCCGTTAAAGATATTCTGGGCCTTCACATTTACACAATTCTCTCTGTTCAAAAGAACAAACTATTCTTAAGACCCTAAGTGGCTTAAGTTTCTCCCACATACATACGCTACACTGTCTAAATATTGCCGTCA